>NC_142010.1:184416665-184644165 GCF_049901735.1 Notechis scutatus | reverse complement strand
ATTGATTGATTGAAAATTCACTGGGCTATTTCACTGTGCACTTTCAGATATACATAATATATGTAAGTTTGGTCTACTTCAGAAGTTGAGTTTCTATGTCTGGAGCAATGGTCTTTGTAGCCATCTTTTCAGGATCCCTGACCTCTCCTTTCCTATTTGGTTGAGCTCTCTTTCTGAATCTATGTATACAAGTCCTCAACCTTTGCTTCTACCTATTTCTTCGGAATAACAGCAACGCAATTATTTCCAGATCTCTAGGTCAGGAACGAAACAAGCAATCCTCACCAAGATGCTAGTGTTTGTTATATCACAAAAGGGATGAGAGAAGAACTATTGTTCTCCTGAAAACATTCAATAGTTACTAATGGGAGAACAGTTCATTGTATTCGGGACACTATCACTCACAGTCCAGTTCCTATCTTAATCACCTGCACAATTTTATTTCTCCTTGTAAAGAAGCATGGCACATTGTCATTGGTTATATATAGTCAGAGACAACCCTATAAAAGGGTTGCTGTTGCCATAGCCTTGCTCTGTTCTGTTCTATTTACGATTATTAAAGAGTTGCAGATGTCTGGTCTCCATTATTTCCCAAACTTAACACTATCACTCACAGTCCAGTTCCTATCTTAATCACCTGCACAATTTTATTTCTCCTTGTAAAGAAGCATGGGGTGAGGGAGAGAAAGTTGGGTGCTTCTGTATCTTACAGCATACAGTGCTACAATGACAGCATGTATAGGGAGAGAGGGAGGGAGGGAGTCTCAAATGAGAATATAATTCATTATGAACCACGAGAGGTTGATAGAGAAATAGAGCTGAAAAGTGTATCATATTCTATTTATTTCTGCCACATCTAATATTCTATGTTGTGCACAGTACAACATCTTTCTCCTTCTACAGAATGCCACAGCTGATGCTCAGGAAACTGATACAACTACACTATCACACATTTGGACTGTTGTAGCTTTCAGCAGGGACTTGGCATGAGGCTTGATAAGAGCAGTATTGCATTTCAACCATACCTGTTTAGGTGTGTTTGTATATGCATATAAAATTAAACATATATTTAATTTAAAAAGTATCTTTTGCATTTGCCACACTGTTCATGCATTTTTTGAATGTTACTTCATTTCAAATAGGAAGGAGTATGTGAAGCAGGGTGATCTAATTGTCACTGATAGCCATAATCTTCTTCCAATAATTGTTTCATTATTGCTTCCTTCTTTCCTTTCTCTCTTTTTCTCTTCCCCCCTCTTTCTCTCTCACCTCCCTCTTTCTCTCTCTTTTCCTCCCTCCCTCCATAGCTCATGATTTGTTAGAAAAATATCCATTCTCTGAATCTTTTTATTTTGTTGCCTTCTATCTTCTTACATCCTCAAATATCATTGGTTTTATTGCATGATCAGCTACTTAAAACCAAATCAGAATGATGACATGAAGGTTCAGTGAAATTCAACTTGTCAATGTTGTATTTCACGCCCTGATTCCTCCATCGTTTCTGCAGTTTCACATTTGTTTCTTCATCTGATTAAAAACATAAAATGCCCGTGGCTTTCTTTTGTGTTTGCATATGAAGGAAAGGTAGGGATGTGGTGGCTCAGTGGCTAAGACGCTTAGCTTGTCGATCAGAAAGGTCAGCAGTTCGGCAGTTTGAATCCCTAGCACTGTGTAACAGAGTAAGCTCCTGTTACTTGTCCCAGCTTCTGCCAACCTAGCAGTTCAAAAGCACATAAAAAATGCAAGTAGAATAATAGGGACCACTTTGGTGGGAAGGCAAAAGCGTTCCGTGCACCTTTGGCATTTAGTCATGCTGGCCACATGACCACAGAGACGTCTTCAGACAGTGCTGGCTCTTTGGCTTTCTAACGGAGATGAGCATTGCCCTAGAGCCAGAAATGAGTAGCAGGTATGTGCGAGGGGAACCTTTACCTTTATGAAGGAAAGACTAAATATGAAGTAAGAAGCTGGTTGGGAATATATGTCTATGCATTGCCACTGCAGAGATACAAATAAAAAAATTAAAAATAATGTAGAAAAGTGGTTTAAATGTGAAATCCCACACCCCACTAAACTCTCTTCCCATTAAAAGAAATCAGAAACATATTTGTTTGGGAGAAGATGTACATAATCAAATGCCTATGAACTTTACCATGGCCAGAATCCTTGTGCTGAATCTGCCTCTTTAGAATCTCTCTTTTCCCATCAAACAGCGCATTCGAGAAAGAATGCATATTTCCAAAAGTTACATGCCCATAGCAGTAGCTATATTTAAAGGGGAGAGGGAGAGAAGCTTATGCGGTGGAAAATCCACACTGAAAATTCTACATCAGGGAAATTTATGTAGCAGAGAAAACGTTAGTGAAATTTACTATAAGAAAATATTCCCTTGAAATACATGTTACGAATTACATAAATCAGGGAAAAGACAGATAGAAGGGGACTGTAAATTAGAGTAAGCTACAAATAGATGTAAAGAATTTACATTAAAAAATAATAAATTTAAAATACTGCCATAGTGGTGGGGCAGTGGTTAGAATGCAGTATTGCAGGCTAACTCACTGCTTACTGCCAGCAGTTCGATCCTGACTGGCTCGAGATTGACTCAGCCTTCCATCCTTCCATGGTTGATAAAATGAGGATCCAGATTGTTGGAGGCAATATGCTGACTCTGTAAATCACTTAAGAGAGGGCTGTAAAGCACTATGAAGTGATATATAAAACTAAATGCTATTGCTACTGCTATAGTGATGACAGGGTAATATCTATATGATCAGGCAGTAGGTCTATATTGCATACAGGTCTATATTGTAAGCCTGTTTTTCCATCCAGATCACTAATCACAAGAACATAAGCATAGGTAAAAAAAAAAAAAGAAGCAAATCTGGCTTTCACTTTTTTAATTGCAGGGACATATTTTCAGGACAAGCATAAGAATAATTATTGTCATTATGTCTGCTATTGCAGTAATGCTCTTATCTTATTCCCAACCTGTTTTTAATGTGAATACAGACTAGTGAATAGATTTTACTCATGCCAAGATTTAATTAATAGAAGATGGATGTTTAATATTACAAAATGCCCTCTTGGATGCAAGTGCGCACAAATAAATATACTGACACACACACATATACACACTAATTGTAGGTTTTATACAGGCACAAATGAAAATCATGCTCCATTTGGCACTTAAGCATCAGATACAATCATGGAACTGTGTAATAAGCCTATAGAAACAGAATATCAGGATGTCTCTGAGTTTTCAATCCATTATAAAAAAAATATCTAACCACTTTCTGACCTGAGCAGGCAGATGTCAAAATAATGAGAATGTATTTTCCTTACATTAAAGCATTGCACACTGAAAAAACAAAATGACCTTTCCCCTCCCCCTGATAACATTTCATAAAATAAGAGTGATGTCTGCTTCACGCCTTCAATTAAATGATGATTATTCCATCTCAGTATTTATATGCTTGATCAATAAACCATAATTAGATCAATCTTGGTTTAGAGTTCCATGTCAAATCTCCTTTAAATGCCTCTGAGCTTTGCTTAAATTTTTTAGGAGAAATAGGAAGGCACCCAACATCTAAACCAGTGGTGGCATTCAAATTATTTTACTACTGGTTCTGTGGGTGTGGCTTGGTGGTTGTGGCAGGGGAAGAATACTGTAAAATCTCTGCTCAGAGGTGGTATTTGCTAGTTCTCCAAACTACTCAAAATTTCTGCTACCGGTTCTCCAGAACTGGTCAGAACCAGCTGAATATCACCTCTAAACTAAACCCCAGACTCTGATGGGCATTAAAGAAGTATTGGTTCCATTTTTCACAGTGCTCTAAATGTTCAGTTCAATTTGAGAGGAAGAATTTTCAGACATAAACCATATGAGATTACTTTGGACCAGCTGCAAAATTCATGCCAATGTTCCAAAATTGTCCTAGCTTACTCTTCACCAGAAATTGCATTCTTGGATTACAACTCAGCCAAATTATACTTGGTGATCTCTCATCAGTGGCAATAAAGTCAGAAGGCCACACAACATAGTGACACCATGCCAGGCTTGGCCGATTGAAAAAAGCTAAGCAGCACTGGGCCAGGATAGTATTTGGATGGGAGACCACCAGAAACATTCAGGGCTGTAAATTAGACTGGAAGGTTGAAAAAAATCCTGGAAGAAGACAAAAGCAAACTGTTTCTCAAATGCAATGGGCAAACTTAAGGTAAACTGCTCCAAACTCGATTGCAGAAAATACGACTTCAGCAACAGAGTTGTCTAGAATGTACTACCTGACTCTATGGTTTCTTCCCCAACCCCGCAAAACTTTAACCTTAGACTACTGTTGACCTCACCCCATTCCTAAGAGGTCTGTAAGGGGCGTGCATAAGCACACCAACATGCCTACCATCCCTGTCCTAATGTCCCCTTTTATTCATACCCATTTCATGTAATCATAATCATGTTCTAATTATATCTGTTATCTAATACATGCTTGATGATTAAATAAATAAAAATAAATAAAAAAATAAAACTGCATGGAAATGTTCCATAAAGTCATCAGGAGAAGACGGTAACTCCAAAATGAATAGAATAGAATAGAATAGAATAGAATAGAATAGAATAGAATAGAATAGAATAGAATAGTCTTTATTGGCCAAGTGTGATTGAACATATAAGGAATTTGCCTCTAGTGCATAAGCTTTTAGTGTGCATACAAGCAACAAATTGATAAGACATAAATTATAACATGCAATCATAAATCATAACCACCAAAGTAATAGTCATAAGATACCAGTAGGAGTAGATAATAGAAAAGATGAGAAGGATAATAGAGCCCTACTGCATGACTGGATGTTAATAAAAGTTTCTACATTAACAAGATAATACAGATTTAAGATTATACAGCTTGACATCACTTGTCGGGGGTGCCTGTAGCAGCCTGAGTAATCTCCCAGAGAAAATGGGCTCCTGAGCTCCATTTTTGGCTGCAACGGCCTCCTGCAACCCTGTGCTAGTGAAAACGGAGCTCGGGAGAGCCGCATGCAGCCCTCCCGAGCTCCGTTTTCACTGGCAGAGGCACTGTGGGCCAGTCCTTTGCTGTTTCCAGGGCAGCCGCACGGACCAGATCTAAGCACCCTACAGTCCGGATCTGGCCCCCGGCCTTGAGTTTGACACCCAGGCTTGCACTAGACTATATCATGGTTAGGTAACTGGGCAATGTGATGTGTTTGGACTGAGCAATGATCTGGGTTCTAGGGGGAAAGGTGATTTGGGGCATGCAAAAGCTGTTCACACAGCTGTAGTTGGCAGCAGTTTAAAGGAAATGCATTTCCCCCCACCTTACCTAGTAGGAAGAAAAGATTTGATTTAATGGAGAATATTTGATTTAATGGAGTGTAGATGGTGTTACATTTACTCCGAATCCCATTTCCACCTAGAATATGGAAAGTTGCATTTTTGTGATCAGATGTTCTAAATGCAGTTTAAAAACAAGAATTTAAAAATGCCCCCCCTACTCTCCCCCCACCCACTCCAGTTCTTTATAGCATTTAAAAAAAAAAAAAAAACCATGAGAATAAGGCAGAGACAAAATCCTCATTTTAAAGAAAAGAAATTTCTGTCATCCTGGGTCTCCGAATTGGCCAGCCATTAATAATAATTTAGACATTCCAGTGCTCATGTTTTGTGCAGTGGACTTTTAAACATAATGAATTTAGCATTGAAAAAGTAAGTAACAGCTTTTTAGCCCATTAGTAAAGCAACAATTTGGTGAATACTAGTAATTGTAAATGCTACATGACAGACATTTTTTTTACCATGTCTATCCTTGTATTCATTGATTATGTTCAAATAAATTAACTGAGGGATTTGTTTAATCCCCAACTCCATGCATACTGACTCTGGGATACTGTTCAGAATCTAATTAAAGATGCTTCTTTGTGGAATGTTGCAACTAATTGTAGAATATATTTTATTTACTCAATTGGAAAATGAGTCCCCTCCTTTGAAACAAACACCAGCCTAATTACATTTTGCACAAATGGAAGTTTAAGATGAAAGCATTATTATCCTATGGTCCACATTCAGCACTTTCCTAGAATTACCTTTCTTTTTTTAAAATTCTTTTGTTAAAAGCTAGGTTTTAAAAATTATTTAAGGGTATCTGATTGTATGGAGAAGACTCGGTCAATTACCAAGAAAGTGTCCTACCCATTTGCTCCAACCATAAAAGGAAAAAAATAATAATCTAAAATCAGCATGGAATAGAAGACTAGTCATTCAGTGTAAAGATAAAAGTTTCATAAATCAGAATTTCAGCTGAAAATAAATGGAGCGTATACATTTTTCAGAGCCCCCTATAAGCAGTATAAACAGAGGTATCAAAAAACAACAACAAGATGGAGACCATTATCAAGCAATTTAAATATATTTTAAAATATGTTGTTGCTTCTGTTGGATATTCTTATGAATACTACCTTGACTGTGTTTGACTTTCCCTTCACACATCGCACTGGCCAGTGGAGGGATTCAAATTTTTTTTACTTCCAGTTCTGTGGGCATGGTTCGGTGGGACTGGCAGGAGAAGGTTACTGTAATTTGACCCTCTCTTCTTTGTGGCAGCCCCTCAAATACTGGGATACTGCTATCATGTCACCCCTAGTCATTCTTTTCTCTAGACTCTAAACCCAATTCCTGCAACTGTTCTTCATATGTTTTATTCTCCAGGCCTTTAATCACCTTAGTTGCTCTTCTTTGCACATTTTCCAAAGTCTCAACATCTTTTTTGTAATGTGGTGACCAAAACTGGATGCTCTATTCCAGGTGTGGTCTTACAGTACTAATACTTTATAAATCCTTAGTAAAACCACATATTTATGGATATGTTTGTGTTAGCAAGTGTGCAAAGTAAGGATTTCCGCAAATGGTAGCCATATTTCACCGTAATCACCCATAGATAATTTACGATAAATAATTTATTAGCACCTTACTAATAGGTCAACTCAGTTACAGATCATCCTGTAACCCAGTGGTGGGATTCAAAAAAATTTATTACCAGTTCTGTGGGTGTGACTTGGTAGGCGTGGTGTGGCTTATTGGGTGTGACTTGGTGGGCATGGCAGGGGAAGGATACTGCAAAATCTCCATTCCCACCCCACTCCAGGGGGAAGGTTACTGCAAAATCCTATTCCCTACCCACCCCACTAACCTGCTTTCCAGTTCCGTTCTCTTGTGCAGGGCAACAAAAGAAGACCCAGCCAATCAGCTGGGACTCAATGGGGAGCAGAGAATAGATGGGGGCAGGGCCAGTCAGAGGTGGGATTTGCCGGCTCTCTGAACTACTCAAAATTTCTGCTACCGGTTCTCCAGAACTGGTCAGAACCTGCTGAATACCACCTCTGTCCCTGGCTACAATATCTCTCTGTATTTTAATCTCTCAAAGTAAAGTAAAGCTTGATTCAATTGGTGAACTCATGACTAAAACAGTTTAAAACCTTAGGATTTCAGTTTAGTATTATGTTAAAGTAGCTTTCAATTTGAAGTCAGATTCAAACGATTCCTTTGTTTTCCTTCCTTCCTTCCTTCCTTCCTTCCTTCCTTCCTTCCTTCCTTCCTTCCTTCCTTCCTCCATTAATATATATCTAGGCTTCCTGTAGCATCTAATGAGACCAGAGGGAAAGAATTTCTGTTAGGGAAATTCTAGGAGTTGAAGTTGACACATCTTCAAGTGACTAAAGTTTAGAAACCCTGGGCACCACATTCCACTGTTTCTTAATTTTTTATTGAAAAAGTATCTCACTTGGCTTCAAAGTGATCAGATATATCTATCTATCTGAAATCTCATAGGTTTGACACTTTGTGAATACCCAAACATTGCACAATAATTGGTAGGCAATTCCCACATAATTTTTCTTCTTAGGTCCACTTTTTTTAAAAAAAGAAATAACTGCAAATTACCATGTAAGGGTTTGGGGAAAAAAAAAGCATTTTGGGTGGGTGGGTGTGGGTGGGTGCATATAATTGTGTTCCAATTTGCATATCAGGATGGGACACGATATTATATTTTCTCCCAATTTTTCCCAATTTCCCCAGTGATCGGCTGCACTTCAGAGACAGTAGTGACCTCTGGAGGAAATATAGTTATTCATCTGAGTGAATTGCTTGTTTTCTGAAGTTGTAACAGTAACGTATTTATTGAAAATATTCACCTGGCTGTTACTTTTGAAGCCAAAATAGTTTGGGTCCAGTATAGCTTGAAGCATCATCTCCTCCTTTACCAATTACAAAAAAAAAGGGCAGGCTTGACAATGACAGCACTTATCTCGGCTCAGAAACCAATCAGCAGCAAACCCCAGTATGTACTTGGGTGGGGATTATACCACATCCATAGGCTAGACTGACAATTCAAAAACTTTCCAGAGAAAAGTAGTGGCAAACCACTTCTGCATTTTGTTCTCTAGAAAATTGCAGGGATATGTGCTTGAAGTTGCCTGTCTCATCTCTCAATCCAACCTACTGCACGGAATTATCAGGTAAAGATAAAATAAGAGGAGATCCTCATGTCTACCGTGCTCAGCAGTATTATTCTACTTTATGTAAAGGACAAGAACTTTCCTCAGAAAGTCTCGATCAATATTTACATAAGGCAGAGGCTACTGAAGATTACAGAGAATCAGAAACAAACTTTGAATGGGCCTGTACAAATGGTCGCAAGTCCAGGATTACCTTTACTCCTCGCTTGAATGATCCACCAGCTTTCAGAATTCCTAAATATGGGAGTTTTTCCTCAGCCACGAATCAGTGAATCAGAATAACAGAGTTGGAAGGGACCTTGGAGGTCTTCTAGTCCAACCCCCTGCCTAGGCAGGAAACCCTACACCACTTCAGATAAATGGTTATCCAACATCTTCTTAAAAACTTCCAGTGTTGGAGCATTCACAACTACTGCAGGCAAGTTGTTCCTCTGATTAATTTTTCTAACTGTCAGGAAATTTCTCCTTAGTTCTAAATTGCTTCTCTACTTGATTAGTTTCCACCCATTGCTTCTTGTCCTGCCTTCAGATGCCTTGGAGAATAGGTTCACCCTCTCTTCTTTGTGGAAACCCCTTAGATATTGGAACACTGCTGTCATGTCACTCTTTATCAACCCAACTCATCATTGGGTGGTTGTGGGGAGGCATGAGTATAAATATGCTGGCTTGAGCTCCTACAGAAAGAAGTGATATACATCCAAGAAATAAAAATGTATGGCAATACTTACTGCCTCCTAATCAGATAGGCAGATGTAATTATAGCATTTTCCCATTGCTTCAACATACCATATGAAGAAGCAGAAAAATGAGGAGAAAAGACATCAGAAATTTGTCTGAAAATGTTATTTATTTTTATCTCATCTATTTTTTTGCTAGCTGAATCAGAATGCATGTATCAGAAACTCTGACGTTGGTTTTTTTTAATCCTCATTCTCAAACTTCCCTTTTTTAAAAAATATGCTGCTATATAAAGGCCTGTCCTTAGCGGTTCATATTCAGTTTATCCATTGGCAAGGTGGTTTTCTGCATCAGTTCCTTAGCACAGAAAGTGAGTGGCCGATAAAAACAGACTCCATTTTCCCTCTCTTACATACACCATCAGTCAGCATCCTTTCAATCAAACTGCCCAAAGTAAGTCAAAGATAGATACTGTAATCTAGTGGCATAGGTTGTTGAAAAGATCTGCTTTAGCCTGGACTTCATTTTGCTATTACAGCCATATAGAGAAAAAGAGAAAAGAAAAAATGGGGGGGGGGGGGATACGATTGATATCTTCTTAAGAACTATACCACAAATGTATTTTTAAAATGTATTCATTGTTCCGTAGAAAGCGCTGAGGAAAACATAGCACAGAAACAACTAAAATATAGGATTTAACAATGTTAAAATAAGTTAAATTAGATACTAAAAACTGAAGAGAATAAAACAAAACAAAAAAAATGAATAAAACTTAGTAAAAATTAAAGATCCATCAGCATCAGATTAAAGATGAATCATCATCAGATTATCCAAAACCCAGATTATCTAAAACCCAGATCATGAAGTAGAGTGGGGTAGTTTAGTGTAGAATTCATTTGCTTGGAGCAGAACAGATGAGATTAATGATGCTGCATTCCAACTGTGATCCAGTTCCATGAAAATCTGGTGCTGATGGATTAGTCCAGAATTTGGAATACTGTTTACACAAAAATGTTGTCAAGTGCAGGAAATCGGAAGTCCAGGCAGTTCAAATGAATATAGGTTTATTGTTTCTAAAGCTCCCTACAAAAACTTTTACTACTGGTTCTGTGCGCGTGGCTTGGTGGGCGTGGCCATGTGACTGGATGGACGTGGCATTTTTTGCAGCCCCCCCATTTTTGGGAGCTTCTTAGCCACAGAGGAGCCTCGGGGGGGGGCATTTTTGCTCCCCTAAAGCTCCTCTGGGGCTCAGGAAGAAAAGGAACAGAGGGGCATGCATGGGAGGGGCATGCAGCACCCCTTCAAGCTCCGTTTTGGGAGCTTCCTAGCCTCAGAGAAGCTTCGGGGGTGTGTGTTTTTGTCCCCTAAGACTCCTCTGGGGCTATGGAAGGCAAAAAATGGAGGGGGGGGGGCTGAGCTCCCTCCATTTTTTTGCCTTCCTGGGCCTCACCAATGGCACAGCTGATCTTATCTACAGCTGATTATCGGGAGGGGGGAAAAAGAAAGAAATACCTTAGGCGAATGTCAGGCAGGCGGGCGGGATGAGCGAGCATCGGGCAGGAAGGTGACCGGGTGGGGGGCGTGGCCAGCCAGAAGTTACTACCGGTTCGGCGACCCACACCAAATTCTTGCTACCGGTTCGCCCGATCCATTGCGAACCGGCTGAATACCACCACTGTCCCTACAAGAATCTGAACTACTAACAGTCAAAGCAAATTGGCAGAAGAAAGGCGTCAATGGAATTCAAGGTGGGCTGGATTTAGATTTTGGCATGAAGGAACTCGAGACTGATGATGTGTTTCACCCTTCCCTCAGGCTCAGCTTGGTCATCTCCTACAAAAGCCATGATATGAAAAAAAAGGAAAGCTTGATATTGGGACATAGGGAGAGGAGAATATTCAAATCAGAATAATCTGTTGATGGAACAGGAGGATGTTCTTGAAGACTGAAAGAAATTAATAGTTTAATCACTGATTTTACTGTTACTGGCCTATGATAGGTATACAAGATGATCTGTCCTGATTATTGCATTATGTTATAGAAAAGTCCAAGAAATACTTTCCTTATATTTCTGCCTCTGTCCCTGACTCTACCTCCAAAATATCTGTCATTTAAAATGATTGTTAACTTAACCTGCCTGAATTTAGCATAAGGCTTTCCAGCTGTAGGGGCTACTGTTACTGAATATTTCAACAAATTTGGTATAAAAACAAACATTATAGGCATATTTAAAAACCCTAATTAAGTTGCACCATGCAACTCACCATACGGTATCTCTTTATGTTCTTGCATTAATGCATAAGTATGTATCAGTATAACTCATGACTCTGTACGATGTTCACCAGATATCTTTTCCTCAGTTAACACAGTCTACCTTTGAGTTTAGAAACCAAATGCATAATTTTATATTTCTTGGGATAGATGGCATTTCCTATTATCTCTTACTTCCCTAGTCACACCGTGTAGTTTTCTCACATTTATTATAATAATACGCACCACAGAACAAATAGAAAAGTGTACAGGTTATAATTTTTTTCTATTCAGAAAAAAACAGGAAAGATTATAGTTTGTCTTCTATTATATTGGAAAATGTAACAATCTATGACCAAATCCACGATAGCTACCATACCAGCTTTAGACTTGCCCAGGAAAACAAAGATCATATATTCTTCGTAGCTATAAAAAAGAGGAATTGAACTGTTTTTAAAAAGTGAGCAAAGCACACTTACAGTTTACTTCATCAGTCTACTAGTGTCAAAATACAGTTTTGTGGCAGAACTCATACATACTTGCAAATCTCTTGCCTTCAGAAAGCATTTCAAACAGACATTTATTAGCAACTAGAAATGTCTTATGGACTTTTTGCATTTTGAAAAAATGAACTTATGATTTATAGCTTTGATGATTACACAGAATAGATTGTAGGAAGAAGATTGTAATCATAGAGTGAGAGGTAAATTTATAATTTATCAATTTTTATAATTTACATCTTCTGTAAAGAAGTTTGGAATCTACTTCTTTGTATCTCTTTTCCTTTTTTTCCCTTTTCTATTTTTCCCTCTCTCTTCCACTTCTAGCTTTCTCTTTATTTTTTCTTATTCTATATTAGTTTTTACCTTCCTATTTAATCTTTTAAAATATATATTTAATATATCATTCCTTTAATAAAATTATATGTGTATATGTATTTGTATCTGGGTGTGTATATATGGAGAGAGAGAGAGAGAGAGACAGACAGACAGACAGACAGACAGTGACAGTGACAGTGACAGTGACAGCGACAGAGGCCAAACTATAGGCCAGTACATGGAACAGCTGAGAAGGGCATTGGGAACAGCATTAGATGCTTCAAACACCAATTGTTCATATATAGATTAGTCACCCAAGACTCAATACAATCTGAATACAGCCTAGATAGAAAATTTATGACTCAATGGCACACACATGGATCAGAGAAAGTCAACAGGACACTAAGGACCTTCCTCAAGAACTCAATGGAACTGTGGAAGACAATACTGGAAGTCAACTCAAGACAGCTCACAGAAATGCCACATATACCAAGATGATGCACTGTCCCGACTGCTCATCTGCATAGATCTGAATCTCTTCAGCCAAATAATCAGAAGGACTGGATAAGGATACAATTTCAAGAATGGAACTACCACCAGCCAATATGAGTAGGTGCTATGTCTTATATCAGGCCTGTCAAAATGGTGGCCTGTGGGCCGGATGTATCACACGCAGGCCACGCCTACCCTGGCTCTGCAAAGGCAAAAAACATCATGATACATCACGGTACATCATGTGACGCGATGAAGTATGACACCCTTATATGAAGAAATGTAAATAATAATAATAATAAAAATGAAAAATATAATCATTTTCAGAGGATCCAGGCCACGTGACAGCATGATCCCCCTCAGGAGGACCTTTGGAGGGACTGGAGGGTGTACGAGAACATGCTTTATTTTTGCGCAGCCATTGCAGCCTCTGAAAAACATGCAAGAATGGGGTGTGCTTTTGATAATAGTTGTTGTGAGGTGTTGGTGAATGCTGGTATGTCACTCAAAACATTGTGGCATGTCATTGAGTCCTTGTCACTTGTTTAAGCTCAGAAACGAAAGCAATTTGTTGCTTTCTGCCTCAATACACTTTCTGTAAGAGTAAGGAAGGTGACTTTGATGGAGATACTGTATGCAGGAACCATTACCTAGGCATAAGGAATGGAATCATTTTTAAAGTCCAGAACAAGATAATATTCAGAAGCAGTTCAGGCAGATACCTCTCCAATTCACTAAACTGGGAGGAGGAGGAGGAGGAGGAGGAGGAGGAGGAGGAGGAGGAGGAGGAAGACTTGCAAAATTCTATAACTGTATCCTCAGTAAACTCAGTAAAAGTAATTTTAGACAATCTTAATAAAAGTAATTGTAGCCTACCTGTGGAATTGATTTCCTGGTCTGCTCTACCTAATGGAGCTAATACATTCTTACATGTAAATAGGAAACATAATAATAATGCCACAAAGGAGAGCAACATATTTAAGCACAAAGCCAAGAACAAATCAAAGAAGCATCACAGGGGGAGCTGCACTTCTCCAGTGATCACCAAATCTCCAAATTACTCCAACAGACAAGCTGTTACTACACACAGAGGCAACAAATCACCTGGTTATTTTTAACATTGACATAGTAATGGGGGGTGGGACAAAGAAAGAGGAGGAGGAGGAGGAAGAGGACCTTCCCATACTTAGATTTTGGAAGGAGCTTAGTAGCTAGAAACTGCTGGTTAAAAAGCCAAACAGTAATTTCAATTGATGGGTAATTAATATATTTTAACCACATAACTCACAATCTGAAAACTCCGGAGGACAAAATAAAATTGCAAGAAAATAAGCAAGAGCTGGAAAAATAATCATCTTTTGAGTGATGCCAGCTCTTTATGATAAACCCATCCAGAAATAGACATGGTAGAGATTCCAGGTTTGCCCGTGATTCTGTATTTATTCTATAGAATAACAGAAGTCTGAAAGCCTGTTCAGATTTCTCTCTGTCCCATCTTATACTAAAAATCAAGGCAGGGCAATTTTGAGTTTCCTTCTCAGGCATCTCTCTTAGGATTTTGTATTTTTTTCTGCAAATCTGCCCCTAATAACTTCCCCAAGGTAATCCCCGTGTTCCTTTATTTGGTTATAGAGGAGCTTGGGACAGGAAAAGAGCTGGTCAGTTGGGATGGGAGTTTACTCTGCTCAAAGTCTTCAAAGTTGCAGTGTACTCGAAGGATTTTAAGAATCAGCTTAAGATTCTGGTGCCATCTAGAGGCATCCAGAACAAGCCAGGAGAAAGTACATGGTATTATTTGCTCCCCTATCCATCCTTCAAAACAACTGAAATCTCAAATCTCCAAAAGTATTATTTATTAATTGAAGAAGTTTAAGATAATGTGAATCTGTTGTGGAGCGGCGGTTACAGAAAAAGGGCCCCAGAAAACAATCCCCCCCCCCCCCCCCCCCCCCCCCCCCCCCCCCCCCCCCCCCCCCCCCATCCCCCCCCCCCCCCCCCCCCCCCCCCCCCCTCCCCCCCCCCCCCCCTCCCCCCCCCCCCCCCCCCCCCCCCCCCCCCCCCCCCCCCCCCCCTCGTCGTTCCCCCCTCCCCCCCCCCGCCCCCCCCCGCCCCCCCCCCCCAAGCTTTCGCCCCGTCGCTCTTCCAACCCCCACCCACCCAAAAATAACCAACCCCCCCCCCCCCCTTACCCCCCACCCCCCCCCCCCCCCCCCCCCAAAAACCCCCCCTCACCCCAAATCCAACCAACCCCCCCCCCCCCCCCCCCCCCCCCCCCCCCCCCCCCCCCCCCTTCCCCCCCCCCCCCACCCCCCCCCCAACCTCCCTCCTTTTCTTTCCCCCCCCCCCCCCCCCCCCCCCCCCCCCCCCCCCCCCCCCCCCCCCCCCCCCCCCCCCCCCCCCCCCCCCCCCCCCCCCCCCCCCCCCCCCCCCCCCCCCCCCCCCCCCCCCCCCCCCCCCCCCCCCCCCCCCCCCCCCCCCCCCCCCCCCCCCCGAATCCATCTGCAGTAAGTAAAGCAAAGTCCTTGGTTTCCAATGGGGAATTGCTCCAGTTTCAATTGCTTCCTCTCTTCCCTCCCTTCCCACCTCCACTCCAATGCATGGGTTCAGCAATCATTTCTGAAAAGTTTTATTCTGCAAGGAAAAAAAATCTGCAGACAATTTGTGAATAAGTATCAAACCTAAAAGCCTACAAGCATCTTGTCCCAACATTGATTAAATGGAGGAATTGGAGGTATTTCTTCTACACAGCTAGTAAGCTTAATAGAATATAGAACATGGAATAATGATAATAGAGTTGGAAGGCACCTTGTAGGTCATCTAGTCCAACCCCTGATTGAGACTCTATATTCAGATAAATGATTGTCCAGTATCTTTTGAAAAGCCTCCAGTAATGGAGCACCCACAACTTCAGAAGGCAAGCTATTCCATTAGTTCATTGCTCTCACCATTTGGAAATTTCTCCTTATTTCTAGCTATTATATTAGAACTAAAGTTATGAGCTATTGTCTCCTTGGTTAGTTTCCATCCATTGTTTCTTGTCTTGCTTTTTGGTGCCTTGGAAAATAGGTTGACCCTCTCATCTTTGTAGATATATTTGCTTGAAATGGAGTAGCCCCAAGGAAAATTTTATTTGCACTTACAACTTTTTATTTCATCAGAATCTTGAGATGGAAGAAATGTTGATATGCTAACCTTACTGAAATAGCTCACCATATCCATTTTTCAAGTTAAAAAGATGTAACTCTGCAACGTTATTGCTTTTTAAGTTGCGAAACCTTCAGTTAGCACAACGGTGTCTGAATGCGATTATCGAAGAGGTGAAAACTATTAAAATAATTGCTTTTTAAATAATGTTGGGGTTAAGTCATTCTTACCCAGTGTTTTCATTAATGTAATATGCATCTTATTCCCAGATATCTTCTCGGTGTGATCTATTCCAGAAAAATATGTTATGAGCTATTGCTGAAATGGCGGATGAAGGAACAAAGGCCAGATGCCAGATCAAATGCAGATGCAGGAGCAGCCACTTTCATGGGTTTCAAAATTCTAAGTACGCCTGTTTTAGTGCAGAGAAAGAAGAGAATGAAAGAAAAAGGATGTGGCATATATTGGGGAGGAAATATATAGGCAATTTATCAACATACTGGCTGGATTTATCTTACGTGCAATTTAGGTATAACCTGGTCTCTCACATCCATCTGTATTTAATCAAAAAGTCTAGGCTGCCGATTTTCATTTTGATGCTCTTTTAAACACTTTAAGTAAGCACACGGTGGCCCAGTGGCTAAGACACTGAGCTTGTCGATCAGAAAGGTCGGCAGTTTGGCGGTTCGAATCCCTAGCACCGCATAACGGAGTGAGCTCCCATTACTTGCCCCACCTTCTGCCAACCTAGCAGTGCAAAAGCATGTAAAAATGCAAGTAGAAAAATAGGGACCACTTTGGTGGGAAGGTAACAGCTTTCCCTGTGCCTTCAGCATTTAGTCATGGTGGCCACATGACCACGGAGACGTCTTCGGACAGTGCTGGCTCTTCAGCTTTGTAATGGAGATGAGCACTGCCTCCTAGAGCTGGAAACGACTAGCACATATGTGCAAGGGGAACCTTTACCCTTTTAAGCACTTTAAACCCAGCGTGAGGCTGGGCTATCCAAGGCACATCCTCTCCCCAATTCATCTAGCTGTCCCATCAGACCTAGCAGAAGAAGCATGCTGAAAAGGTAAAGGGGTTCCAATGGGTTTTAGTCTGGTAGTCCTAGCTGACTTTAGGGGAAGGTGCTCATCTCCATTTCTTTAAGCCACTGAGTCAGCGCAATCCAAAGACATTTCTCTGATCATGTGGCTAGCATGACATCACGCTGTAGCACAAAGTATATGTTGAAACATGGAATGCTATTACCTTCCCACATGCTTATATGCAGAGCCTATTCACCTACTTGCATGTACATGCTTTCAAAATGCTAGGTTTGAAGGGTGGTATGGTGGCTCCTTGCTTAAGACCCTGGGGCTTGACAGCTAGAAAGCCGAGTGACACTTGATGGGGTGAGGTCCCACCCTCACCCCAGGGCCTGCCCACCTAGCAGCTCGAAAGCATACGAATGCAAATAGATAAATAGGTACCACTTCAGCAGGAAGGTAACAGGGCTCCATGACATCCTACTGGCCACATGACCATGGAAATGTCTCCAGATAGCGCAGGCTCAATGTCCTTGAAATGTTCCCCTTTAGTTGGCAACAAGCAACAGATTAAAATCTTCTTTATCTTTTTTTTAAAAAAACCTGCTAAATTAGCAGCAGCTGTGGCAAGTAATGGGACCCACCCGTAGTGGTAGGATCTGAACTGCCAGGCACCTTTATCTTTTTTTTAAAAAAACCTAGTATAGACTTTCTCTGATGTCTTTAAAGTTGCTGAGCCACTGTGCCTCTTGAGGCATGTTATGGCTCTCCTTTATTAGGGAACTGCATTTGCTGGACCAGGAAGGGATTCTTTTCTGTCATACCCACCTTATGAAATATTCTCCCCCCTAATGAAGTGAAGCTGGCTCCATTAATGTTGATTTTCCAGAAGTCCTTCAAAACCTGGTTATGTCATCAGGCCTGGGCTCCACAGAAGACAAGCAAGATTCACCTACCACCCATTATTTGGCCCTAAACTCATTATAAACAGGGTTCTATATAACTCCAACCAGTCAAATTCCCCGCCAAATACTTGCTTCTTCATATGCTTATCCAGGTGAAACCCCAAATCCACAATTTCAGAAAATTAGAATATTGTGAAAAGGTTCAATATTCTAGGCTCAAAGTGTCCCACTCTAATCAGCTACTTAAGCCATAACACCTGCAAAGGGTTCCTGAGCCTTTAAATGGTCTCTCAGTCAGGTTCAGTAGGAATCAAAATCATGGGAAAGACTGTTGAGCTGACAGTTGTGCAGAAAACCATCATTGACACCCTCCATAAGGAGGGAAAGCCTCAAAAGGTAATTGCAAAAGAAGTTGGATGTTCCCAAAGTGCTGTATCAAAGCACATTAATAGAAAGTTATGTGGAAGGGGAAAGTGTGGAAGAAAAAGGTACACAAGCAGCAGGGATGACCGCAGCCTGGAGAGGATTGTCAGGAAAAGGCCATTCAAAAGTGTTGGGGACTTTCACAAGGAGTGGACTGAGGCTGGAGTCAGTGCATCAACAGCCACCACACACAGATGGATCCTGGACATGGGCTTCAAATGTTGTATTCCTCTTGTCAACCCGCTTCTGAACAACAAACAATGTCAGAAGCGTCTTACCTGGGCTAAAGAAAAAGAGAACTGGTCTGTTGCTCAGTGGTCCAAAATCCTCTTTTCTTATGAGAGCAACTTCTCCATCTCATTTGGAAACCAAGGACCCAGAGTCTGGAGGAAGAATGGAGAGGCACACACTGCATGATGCTTGAAGTCCAGTGTGAAGTTTCCACAGTCTCTGTTGATTTGGGGAGCCATGTCATCTGCTGGTGTTGGTGCACTGTACTTCATTAAGTCCAGGGTCAATGCAGCCATCTACCAGGAGATTTTGGAGCACTTCATGCTTCCTTCCGCAGATGAGCTTTATGGGGATGCTGATTTCATTTTCCAGCAGGACTTGGCACCTGCCCACACTGCCAAAAGCACCAAAACCTGGTTCAATGACCATGGGATTACTGTGCTTGATTGGCCAGCAAACTTGCCTGACCTGAACCCCATAGAGAATCTATGGGGCATTGCCAAGAGAAAGATGAGAGACATGAGACGGAACAATGCAGAAGAGCTGAAGGCCACTATTGAAGCATCCTGGTCTTCAGCAGTCCCACAGGCTGATAGCTTCCATGCCACACTGCATTGAGTCAGTAATTGCTGCAAAAGGGGCCCAAACCAAGTACTGAGTACATATGCATGCTTATACTTTTCAGAGGTCCGGTATTGTTCTATGTACAATCCTTGTTTTATTGATTGCATGTAATATTCTAATTTTCTGAGATTGTGGATTTGGGGTTTTCATGAGTTGTAAGCCATAATCATCTCCATTATGACACATCATGCCTTGAACTATTTTGCTTTGCATGTAATGAATCTATCTCATATATTAGTTTCACCTTTTAAGTTGCATTACTGAAATAAATGAACTTTTGCACGATATTCTAATTTTTTGAGTTTCACCTCTAAACCCAGGTCAATCAACCAGAAGAAACCTTATTACCGTATTTTTTATTTTGCTACAGGTAGTCCTCCAATTACAACCACAACTGAGCCTGGAATCTTGGTCATTGAGTGAATCAGTTGTTAAGAAGATTCCATGTGATCGCTTCACTCAATGATCACAATCCTGACTCTCCCAGTTACAGTTATTAAGTGGGCCACCAAAGAAAGGGCCCAGGGCTCCAGGAATGAACCCCAAACTAGTGTAAATGCTATCTAACCCCAACAATTTGAGCCTTTCAAAAAAAAAAAAGCATTTGTTAGCATTTTATCTTCTTCCCAAGAACCTTTTTGGAGGGGAAGGGAAAACGCTGGCTTCACCAGGTTTGAGGTCCATTCCTCCAGTTCATGGGATGATTTCCCCTCCTGAATTGACATGAGGAAAAACCCCTCACCATGATGGGGGCGGGACAGACCCTCAAATCCAATGTTCGCTTTGCTTGCCCTCTTCCTTACCGGCTTCCCTATTGACTTTTTGAAAACGCTGGTAGGAAAAAATGGCAAACGTCGATCACACGATCACAGGCACTTGGTAACTGGTTGTGAAAAGTGAACAGGTTGCCTAGCGTCTGAAATGCGGTCATGTAAAGAGAAGGCTCAATGTAATGTTCTACAACCATCAATGTTTTACGACCAAGTGCGTTATGGGCTATAAAACACCCATTCCGAGCCTTTTGTGACTGCAAATGGTTGTTAAATGATCAGTTGCAATTTGAGGATAGCTATATATTATATTAACTTAATGTACCTGAACCATTCCCAAAGGTGCTTTTCCAAGAGCCAGCTGGATTAAGTTTCTCTCTGAAGATGTTTTGCTTCTGATCCAAGAAGTTTCTTCAGCTCCAGGTTGGGATAACCATGACTTGGATGACTGAGTATCTCCATAGACATTTAACTGAACCATTGTTTGTGGCTAAATGCTGTATAAAAAAGATTAAACCAATCATGGCTTCATAGTATGCGTGAACCGAATAAAAGCCTAAATTGTAACTGCTGGGACTGATAAAAAAAAAAAAAAGCTTTAAACTACAATAACTTACCATGGAAAGTTCTTCCATATTCTATGTGCTTCATTATGATCTGTGATTTTTAAAGTATTTGGGTATTTTAGGGGACTAAGAAGATCCAGGCTCGCATCTTGCCTTAGCCAATGAATCTTATTTAAGTTTTAACTCATAGGGCTGTTATAAGAACAAAATGAAAAAGCACTGAACTCCAGGGAAGAAAGATAGACTATTCGTGGATTACATTAATAGTAATCAAGTGAGGCACTGTGCTATTTCTGGATTTTTAAATCTCTCTTTCTTTCACCCTGGCGTATGCATTAATACATATCAATATCCATGACAGGAAATGTGAAGTCGATTCTAATCAAACAAAGCAATATAAAAAGCAATTTTGAAAAAAGTCTCTCACAGATACCATAGTTTTGATTATTATGGCCATATTGTTATTCCTGGAATATTCTGAGTGTCAAGTTATCTGTGTGCGACTAGCCTGCGTGTACAATACAGCTGCCCAGCAGGAAGTCTCTGGTGTAATATAATTCTGAAACCGTGCCAAGAGATACCTTTTAAATAATGCAGAAGTTACAAATGAATGAGAAAGCCATTTGACAAATGCAACAGAATGTGGCACAGAGAGAAAAACAGGAGGAACAGTTCTGAATTTTGGCTAAACTTGGAGAAGGGACAATCGAAGGTGGCAGGGAAACCAGTTTGTAATCTAGCAGCTTTTTGGCGTTTAGAAGAAACAGCCACGGCCTACCTTGAAGCAGAGACAGTTTGTAATACTACACAGCTAACGTTTCACTTTTGCAACATAATGTTATATTTTCTCCTGGTGTGAAATCAGTTGGCAGAGGGCTGTGGAAAGAGGGGGAGAGGAATTCCAGAGACTAGGGAACAAATGAAGACCATTTGATACATCTGCGAGAGCCGGTGCTTTTATGGGAGTTTGTGTACTGTGGTGTGATGGTTTTTGACAAGCACAAAAACTTTACTTCATTTTTTACTGTGAGAAGCTGGAAGAAAATAAGAGGGCAAAGGTAAACGGGAGGGCAAAGGTATCAAGAGTATAGACTAAGGCTGTGTACACTTCAAAAGTGATTCAGAAGTGCATCAGTTCAGTGGTGGGATTCAATTGTTTTTATTACCAGTTCTGTGGGTGTGGCTTGGTGGGTGTGGCATGTCTTAGTAGGCATGTCTTGGTGAGCCTGGCAGGGGAAGGATAGTGTAAAATCTCCATTTCCACCCCACTTCTGGGAGAAGGTTACTGCAAAATCTCCCCATTCACTCCCCACTAACCTGCTTTCCAGCTCCATTCTCCTGTGCAGGGCAACAAAAGAAGACCCAGCCAGGCTTCCGGTTTTGGACTTCCCCAAAAACAGACCGCTGACCGTGATTGTGCGCGGCTTTGGTCCGTGCTTCTTCATCTGAGAGCCACGATCGGCTAGATCTGGGGCAGAAGCCACCTTGTAGGGGTGGCGGAGGAAGGGGAGACCATCAGCTGGGTAGAGGGTGGTTGCAAACCCCCTCCCTGGATTGGTAAAGCTCCCTCCCGAAGACATTTGAAGCGGTGGTCTAAAATGGCCACCCTGAAGGGTAAGCTGGAATAAGATTGTGCAGGAGAGAGAAAGGAGTGGACAGCAGGCGAAACAGGACATTACAATTAAATGAAAGGAACCCCAGGATTAATTTTTAAGAATTTTTTAAAAGGGACTTTAAGCAGCGAAGAGAAAGGAGGGGAAAAAAGGGTGTGAATTGTTTTTTTGACAGCGGTGGGGCTTTGAACTGGAAAAGGTAGAAGCTGGAAGAAGAAATCATTTAACTAATTTGGATCAATTGGATTTGATTTTTTTGGAAAACTGTGATTTCAAAAGCCCCGAACAGAGGGGGAAAAAGGGGTGAAGATTTGTTATGATAAAGAGTGCCATCTAATGGTTAAAGTTAATTTGTTTTGTTATTAAAAGATTCTGCTTCTAAAAAAATCTTAAGGTACATTGATACAATATAACAAGATCTTTGAAAAATTGACACTTTGAAACAAAGAGAAAAGTAGGAAGATTCTTCCTTGGGATTAATTGTTGATTTTGACTGGACTTGGATTTGGACTAGTTATGAACTTAAAATTTGAAAAACAAAAGCTGACTGTTGGAAACTAACCTCATAGACTCTGTTTGGATTAAATTACTAGACAAAAAATGTGTAAATGGCAATATCTCTTCTGGAATTAAAAATGGAACTCAAAAACATGAAAGAAATATTACAAGAATGAGGTGAATCTTTGGTTTATACTTTAAAATTCTTGGGAAATGAGATCTTAGAATATGGACAACAAAGACAACAAAGACAAAAGATGGAAGATGAGGTGGAGCTGACTACAGAGGAGGCCATTTTTAATTATCATCAGGAAAAAAGAACTCTGAAAAGAAGGAGGAGAAGAGTGGGAAATAAAAATATGAGATGTAAGAAGTTAAATAAAAAGGGGAATATCTGTAAAATTAAAAAAAGGTAAACAGAAACAGCAGAAAATTGAAGGGTGAAAGGAAGCTATAAATAGGGAGGAGGATAAAAACTGGAGTGGCAGAATAAAGGGTAAAATGAAAGGGAAAAGAAGGGATAAGAAGCATGATTTGGAAACAAAGAAATATGGGAATTGTAAAAAAACGAAAAGGAAGTATTTATTTAGAATGCATAAAGTCAATGGCTAATTAATATCTTTTTTGGAAAGTTTTATTTGGGTTTTTTCACAAAAACAAAATACAAATAAAACATCTTTTTTGAAAATAGCATGGTCCCAGGTTATCACTTCTTCATACAGACACCAAACTCAATTTCATGCTCATTTTTATATTCTATTTCATATCTTATTACCGTTTCATATTTTCTACATAGTTTTTCCCCTCTTTTAATTTTCTCAACTTTATTTTAATTATCTCATCTCAATCAAATCATTATATTTATACTTTTGTCTGTCCTGTTTCAATTTCATATTATCTTTTCTTATTAAACATTTTTTTTCCTGTAGTTACCAATTGGAGTATGACACCTTTATATCTTTTAATTTTATCCATTCAAACTCTTATTTAAGCTTCAATGTATACCTTTAAGATTATAGCATTCAATATAATACATAACTTCCAATTGAATTCTGCTTGGTACATTCTTAAAACACACACTATATTCTTAAAAGAAATATATATATATATATATATATATATATATATATATATATATATATATATATATATATATATATATATTGTTTTCTTAAGTTTGCTGGTACTACATGTATGGTGTTAGGCTTGGTTCGGTATTTCCCACGTCATTGTAGTTGTTCTTTTGTTGTATATATCTGCATCATCAGGCTTCTGTATTGTGTCCGTCTGACGGACACAATACAGAAGCCTGATGATGGCAGATGAGATATATACAATACGTGATATATATATATATATATATATATATATATATATATATATATATATATATATATATATATATATATATATATATATATATATATATATGTGTGTGTGTGTGTGTGTGTGTGTGTGTGTGTGTGTGTGTGTGTGTGTGTAAATAAAGCACACATTCCATTCCAATTCAATTCTATCATTAATATTCATTAAAATCTTAACATCTTTAACATTTCTTTTCAATTAAATATCATACTTCCTTGGGAACACTTATAAACTTTCCATAGTTAATTGTTTTTTTCCCCATATTTCTCACTTATATTTTTATAAATCATTACTAATAATTAAAAATGTTCCCATTTAATTCTCTCAATCATTTGAATTCATTTATTTATTACCAAACATTCAACTACATTACAGTAAATATTGTATCCATCATTTTAATCATATTTTCTAAAATTATTTCTGTTTATAATATAACAATGCTATCTTATGTACCTTTGCAGAATCCCTTTTGCAATTAAATTTTCACCCATTATCTCTAAACAAGCTTATGGTTACAATCCTTATATTTTTCCCCTGTTTCTCCATTTCTTGTTTCTGTCTTTTACAACTTCTTTTCCTTGCCTTCTTTCCCCTCTTCTTCTCCCTCCCCTTTTTACCCCCTAGTCTCTCTACTTCTAACTCTCTCATCTGTAGTCCCCTCTTCTGTTGCTTTCTAATATACTTATCTTTCAAATTCTTCTTCTTCTTTTTGGTTGTTTTTTCTAGTCTTAAACCTTTCACTCTCTTTCCCCCCTTTTCTTTTTTTCCCCCACTTAAAATTATTTGATCATTAAAGATAGCTTCTTCTTTGTCCCAATCTTCTTGTTCTGCAAGCGTTTCTTGTTGTTTCTCATAGTTCCAGATCTCCATTTCTAAGAATTGAAATACGAAGCCAAAAGAACCTCTCCCTTCTTGTACATCTTCTTTCCATTTTTTTAGTTCAATTTTCAGTTCTTCTAAGAGTGATACCATTTTAAAGACTTTTAAACAACCACCCGGTTAATTTTAGTCATCCAGATGCAAAAACCAAAAATCACCAAGTAATCCAAATAATCCAAGGCTGTTTCTTTCTGCTTCTTTTTTCCACTTTCTCTTCCTGGGGTTCTATTATTTTGTTACCAAGTTTCAATTAAGATGTATCTTTGAGGAATCTTGTTGAAATTTCACTGTAAGTTCCTTTTAGTTACAGTTCCATTCCTTAGTTCCAGGCAGTCTCCTCCATTTTTCCAGATCCTGCCCTTTTATTCTTTTTTTTTCTCCTTTCCTGCTTTTAAAAACTTTTAAATATCCAGAAATCTTTATTGTCCCTTTGACTTTTATTTTCAGCTTAGATGCCTATTAATGTCAAAGTGGATTTTTTTCAATTTCTTGCCTCTTAGCTGTCAGTATAAGGAAGGGGAGAAAAAAAAACCTAACCCTTTCCCTTCTCTCTCTCCTTCGCAGCTTCAAAATCTTCTTTGGGAACAATGTTATTAAATTTAAATTCCAGGGTACCTTATTTGTTGCTTTTGCTGTTTGACCCGGTCAACCAAAACTTTCTCTTCTTATCTTCCTGCTGCACATTCTTTTCTGGTCGAGTTCTTCTTTGTGGTGGTCATTTCTGACCACCGCTGCAACCGCCTTCGGGAAAGGGAATAATGGCCAGCTGGGGAGGAGAGATGCAGCTCTCCTCAACCCTGCAGGCAGTCTCCCACTTCTTCACCACCTCTATTTGGTGGCTTAGCCCCGAAACCAGCCGGCTCGGGGTGCTCCAGCGTTGAGCACGGATCGAAGCCTCACAGAGATGAGGTTTCGGTCTGTCGCCGAAGAAGCTCAAACCGGAAGTCTCGGCTAATTAATATCTTAAAAGGGGATTCTGCAAGGTGAGGAAGGGTAGTTTAAATATACTTAAAGTTATGAATATTGAAATTGTAAATAATTTTTATGAATTTAAGAAGGGGAAAAACCATGCAGAATCTGATTTATATTTGCTATGTAGTTTTAAAAGGATTATTAATTTCCATTTTCTAGGTAATAAAGGTTAAATATTCATTGCGATTAAAAGGGGAGATAATTAGTGACTTTGTAAATTTTAGAGGTAATTTAAGGGGTAAACTAATTTTATAGAATGATTGTATTAAATTAGATTTTATGAATGGATGTAATAAGAATATGTGATGAAATATGCAAATATGACAGTTAAAAGTATTAAAGTATAACAACTATGAAGATATGTGAAATATTGGTGAATTAAATAAAGAGGCAAGCATTTGGAATAATATAATAAAGTAGAAAATGTATAAAAGTATTGTTAGGATAAGAAGTTGAATATAAAAATTGAATATGTAATTATGGTCATATTTGTATGTAAAGATGAACCCGTAATGATGCTGTTCACTAAAAAGAGGTGTTTTTAAAATGTGGAAAACTGAAATAAAACTTGTTTAAAAAAAGAAGAAGAAGAAGAAGACCCAGCCGATCAGCTGGGACTTGGGAGGCAGAGAATAAATGGGGGTGGGGCCAGTCAGAGGTGGTATTTGCCGATTCTCCAAACTACTCAAATTTTCTGCTACCAGTTCTCCAGAACTGGTCAGAACCTGCTGAATACCACCTCTGGTTCAGTTCTCAGGTAAGTCCAGCACATCTCTACTATTTGTGATTAAAGTGGGCCAGTTTTGTTCAGGCTTCCACACACATTAAAGAGTCAAATTCTTTGGATGCCAAACAAGGTCAGACTGCTTCAAGGAATAGCAGGAAAGGCAACCTTGCCTGTGATATCCAAATCACTTCTGAATTCATTTCAAGAATGCAGATATCAGCATATTAGGGTGTCCCTCAGAGGAACATCAAAAAAAAAAAAGTCAATATAGTAGCTGTGGCACAATTAAAGCCCTAACCCCTCCATTTTTTATTTGCGTTGACTGTACAACACAGGTTAAAAAGGAGGGGTGGGGTTTTAATTTGTGATTGACATCTTGACTTTTTGACCCAACCTCTATGGCCATCCTTGTTTGGATATTTTGTTCAGACAGAGCAGGGAGAGCATTTAATTTTGAACTAATTGGAATTTTCAACAAGAATTCTTCAGCAAGCTGAAAGAAACTCACAATTTCAAACAGGGTCATTGTCAGCAGCAAACAGCATGCCTGATTATCTTAATTAATAGTTTAATTCACACTCTGGAGGGGGAGAAATGATCCAGCTGAAATTTTAGATATACATATTTCATCCTGGACTAGGGGAATAAAGCTTGCAGTTAATTTTATATCATGGCCTATTAGTTCTTTACCAGGAATGAAGTTTTTAAAAAATAATTCCCTGGTAAAGAGGATGCTAGGTAGAGATGGAATTTTCATGTCATTTGATTTGTACCTCTTGAAGTTATAGAATTTAAAGGCATAACAAAAGCCTGGGGCCCCCAAACACTCACACTTTGGACCCAGTATGTAAACGTGTTTTATGTATGAGGGGAAACTGCTTGCGAAACATACATGGAATAGAAAAAAAAAAGTCACACAAAACCCTGTTCATTAAACGCATGCATTACTTTAAAAAAAAAATCCTGCTAAATTCAGAAATGAGTGCAAATATGAGTCTGCTTCCAACCTGCAGATGATAAGAAACTGAGGACTAAACAAGACAAGTGTGTACATGGCATGCTCTGCTGGCTTACTTTTACTCTTATTTTCCTTAGCATAAGCCAGAATGGGACAATTCGCCACAGCCAACTCACCATGGGACAATTCACTGAGGATAATTCCACATGGGATAACTAATCTGCCACTATTTTTTTTGACATTATTCCCATTTTTTGTCGATGCCGGATAACATTTATTGTGTTGAGTTATCCTACATGGAATTGTCCATGGCAAGTTGGCTGTGGTGAGTTGTCCCACGGTAAGTTGGCTATGGCAAGATGGCCAAGGCGAAAGGGCTGTGGTGAGTTGGCCATAGCAAAATGGCCACAGTGAGTTGATCACAGCGAGTTGGCAGTGGCAAAATGGCTGTGGTGAGTTGTCCTTGGCCTACATAAGCACTAGTGACCTGGTTCAGATTGGACACACAATATCCAGAGAAGGACAATTCTAATTCTTCTTCTAAAAATGCAAAGGAGGGCAGGGCAAGTCAAAGCAATACAGTATTTTCACTTCTCATAGACAAGGGTAGAATCTGTATACAAAGACCTCTTTAACTTTATCCTTGCCTCTGGCCCCAAAATACGTACATAGTTTTATTTCTCAGTGTTTCTCACCCTCAGCAATTTCAAGATGCGTGGACTTAATTCCCAGAATTCTTCCGTTGGCTGCAAATATTAATCTTTCTGTTTACTTCTCAATGGATCCAATCTGATTTGAAGCCATTGCCCAGTGTTGTTCATTTTGCATTTAATTTATTTCAGGGATTGACCATACAGAGATTTATCTTTCCAATTTGATAACTGTTCAGCTTAGCATGTCACCTTTGAGCCTGTCCCATTTGAAATGTTTTCCTTGAAGACATTTATTGGTTTCTTTTCTGTGCTTGTTTCTGTGTAATCATTTAAACCTCTGATTTCATCCTCCACTGTCTGCTTCACTTGCAACAAACCATGACCACCAATTTTGCTTGGCAATTGCACACAACAAATGTCACTTTTTTCCAATGTAATGCATGATATGTTACCACATGTTTTGGGCCTTGTAATTACAGAATAACCCAGTCAGAAGGGACCTTGTGGGTCATCTAGTCCAACCCCCTGCTTAAGCAGGAGACCCTATGCCATTTCTGACAGATGGCTGTCCAGTGTTTTCTTGAAAGCTTCCAGTGATGAAGCACCCACAACTTCTGAAGGCAAGCTGTTCCATTGGTTGTTCTCATTGTCAGAAAATTTATCCTTATTTCTAGGTTGAATCTCTCCTTGATCAGTTTCCATCCATTGTTCCTTGTCTGGCCTTTGAATACTTTGGAAAATAGGTTGACCCTCTTCTCTCTACAACAGCCCCTTAAATATTGCTATCATGTCACCCCTGCCCTTCTCTTTACTAGACTAATCCAAAGCTTCTAGTTCAACTTGTGTCCAGTCAACATTAGCTATTATGTAGTGAATTACAGAGAAAGTCCAAGTATTAATGGCTTTGATTGTACTACCATTGTTCAGTTTTAATTTCCAAACTTTACTAATTTGTTTTTTTTAAATTCAGAGTTCCTTTTCTTTTTCACTTGGGCCCAGGAAAACAATGAGTCCAGACCTATTCTCTTTCCCCTCATTACTAAATCTTTATTTTCATGAAAAGGAAAGCACAAAGAAATTTGTTCAGTAGAGAGAGAATACTTCATCTAGGCTTCAAGATTTGATTATCAGTAGATCAAAGATAAAATCTTTTGAGACTTTTCCTTCAGAATGGCCAGAAGCACCTGACTAGTTTCAAAATCTTCAGATGAGTAATGTTGAGACTGGCAAAAACAAAGGGGAATATTTAACAGACTTGATTGAATTTGCAAAACAGATTACAATATTCAGAGCATTTACTGGATGGTGTTTACAAATTGTTGGTGAAATACAGTTGATAAACTGAACAAATTAAAGATTGTATGATTAAATTGCTAAAGGAAAGGAACGATGCGCAGCAACGAGAATTCCAATGGAAGAAAAGCATTACATCTACACCAAACATACTGCCTGAAAAAGTTGTTGCCATTAGGGAAGAGGCAGACTGGAATTTTATGTTCGGCAGGCCACATCAGTCTCAGTTTCTCATGTGGCCCCTTGGGAAAATTAATTGCCCATCCCTGCATTACAGTAATGGTGTCAACTCATAAAATATTTCTATGGTCATTTTAGAGTTGCCAACCAAAATGGAGGGGGAAAAGGGGTTTGAAAGAGCAGTGTGGCAGCTTGGAAATTGAAATTGCAGATAATCAGAGTTGGAAGGGACCTTATAGGCCATCTAGTCCAACCCAAGTAGGAGACCCTACACCATTTCTGACAAATGGCAGTCCAATCTCTCCTTGAAGGTCTCAAGTGATGGCGCTCCCACAACTTCCGAGGGCAACTTCTGTTCCATTGGTTGATTGTTCTCACTGTCAGAAAGTCTCTCCTTATTTCCAGGTTGAATCTCTCCTTGTTCAGTTTCCATCCATTATTCCTTGTCTGGCCTGCAGGTGCTTTAGAAAATAGCTTGACCCCTTCCTCTCTGTGGCAGCCCCTCAAATATTGGAACACTGCTACCCTGTCTCCCCTGGTCCTTCTCTTCACTAGACTAGCCAGGGCCATTCCATACATTGTTTTTCAGAGATAGTAACTAAGTGACTGAAGTTTCTGCCACACAAAAATCTAACTGGAGAACATGATTGATGACTCTTGGCTATGGATGTGTCTCATTGGATAATATGAATTATGATACACCCAGGGGGTGGGGGGAAACCAGGCTCAAGAGTGATTGTGAATTATGTGTCTCGAGTCAGCTACACCCAGGCAGCGCCAACATGCTAACTCCCAAATAAATCCTGTTTAGTTTTGGAAGTTTGACTCATGATTTAATTGGGGTAACTGCTGAAATCCTGACAAAATGGTTTAGCAGACAACTACAGGTAGTCCTCAACTTACAACCAAATTGAGCTTGGAATTACAGTTGTAAGTCATACCGGTCTCAAGGCGGGTCATGACATCGCACAACTGATCTGATTTTACAACTTTCTATGACAGTCATTAAGCGAGGGCTGTGGTCATGAATGTTCTTAAGTGAACATGTGGTAGTTGAGTGAACCTATTGTTTGCAAGGGCTTTTTTTTTTTTTTTTTTTGCCAAACACTGGAAGTAAATGCCAGTTTCTGGTAATAAACATTGTAAATTGTGCTCATGTGACTGCGTGGTGCTGCTGCAACCAGCCATAAATGTAGACAGATTGTCTACATGTGTGATCACAAATGTAACCACATGACTGCAAGGGGGGGAGGACATGCCTGAATATTGAAACTTCAAACCCAGGCCATAAGTGCCTTTTTTTTGGGGGGGTCTGTTGTAACTTCAAAAGGTTACTAAGTAACTAGCCATTAAGCAAGGACATTTGTACGCATACAATCACTGTTTATTAAGCAACCAGCATATAACAATAACTTCTGATATGTAACTTCCTACACTATTGGGTGCATTCTGGTAAAGTAATGGCAGAATTATTAGCTGTCTTGTCATGGAAAATAAAAGTAAGCAAAACAAGCTTACTATATGGTTCAACATCATAATTGGTTTGGTGGCATGAATCAGTGGTGGGATTCAAACTTTTTACTACCGGCTCTGTGGGCATGGCTTGGTGGGCGTGGCAGGGAAAGGACACTGCTGTCGTCAGGGCGGGGAGTGGGAGTTGGTTTTTGATTTTTTTGTTTTCCCAAATTTTGTTCTATTGTATTTTACTAATTTATTTGATTCTTTTTGTTAGTTTTTTAAAATATGTTTATTGAGGGTTTCAAAACAAAAAAAAAGGATTTTTTAAAAAAAACATGAGAAATAAAAACAATAAACATGTGAGAACATGTTTCTTTTTGTTAGTTTTTTTTTTTTTTATTTTTTTGTTTTAAATATGGTTTTACATTGAGTAAGCCACCTCGAGTCACCATGGGCGAATAGGCGGCAATATTAATTAATTAATTAATTAAATAAATAAATAAATAAATACATACATACATACATACATACATACATACATACATACATACATACTGTAAAATTTCCAGTCAGAGGTGGTATTTGCTGGTTCTCTAAACTGTTCAAAATTTCTGCTACCCATTCTCCAGAACTGGTTAGAACCTGTTGAATACCACCTCTGGCATGAATGCATCTGGTCTCTTGAAAACCTCCAGATATGGTTAAACCATCACTATTGGTGGTCTCACCACAAGTAGGAAGTAGAGAGAATTGGCTTCTCCATATGCCAAACAGCCACTCTCTACCAGCAAAGTTAAAAATCAACTGATGCTTCCCAGTAGGAGTGAAATTCAGCTTTAAGGGGGATGTTTCTAGGATGTTTCCCAGAAATCACGTGTCCCCTCAAAACTCTCCATACTCTTAATTGACTACTGCAAAATTGTATTAATTTCGGGAACACATAAAACCTAACTTGACTCAAGCCTACAGGAAGACTCCATAAAGTGCTACTTTAATTAAAAGATGGTCTAGCTAAAGTGACCTATTTCAGTTTAGTATAGATAGTCCTCGACTTATGCCCACAATTGATCCCGGCATTCCTGTTGCTAAGTGAGACAATTGTTAAGTGACCTGTGTTCCTTTTTGTGATTTTTCTTCCCATTGTTGTTAAGTGAATCACTGCAATTGTTAACAGCAATAGCACTTAGACTTATATACCACTTCACAGTGCTTTAGAGTCCTCTCTAAGTGGTTTACAGAGTCAGCATATTGCCTGGGTCTCATTTTACCGACCTCGGAAGGATGGAAGGCTGAGTTAATTTTGAGCCTGGTGAGATTTGAACTGCCAAATTGCTGGGAACCAGCTGTCAGCAGAAGTAGCCTGCGGTACTGCATTCTAACCACTGCACCACCACGGCTCATAAGTTGGTAACATAGTTAGTAACATAGTTAAGTTAAGTTAGTAACGTGGTTAATCTGGCTTGACCTTTGACTTTGAAATGTGACCACGTGACCCCAGTACACTGTAACCATCATAAATATGAATAGAGTTGCCAAGCATCCAAATGTTGATCAAGTGGCCATGGGGATGCTACAGCCATTAGAAGTGTGAAAAATGGTCATGTCACTTTTTTCAGTGCCATTGTAACTTGGTCATTAAACAAATGGTTGTAAATTGAGGATTACCTGTATCTGGTTCCATATGAAGCAGAGTCGTGCCTCTGACTGATATCATTGGCAACTATTCTAATTGCCTCTTAAACTTAAATTGCTTGACTCTACCTTTGTCCTTCATTTAAATTTTCATTCTATATAGCCATTGATTTTAATAATCTTAATCAAATGCTTTCCAACAGTAATTGCTCATTACATTGCTGGCACACTCCTTAGTCCATTCGTTGTTGTTTTTTAATGTATATGATTTTCAACTTTGTGTTAATTGCCAGAGTTAATTAAATTAAACACGGATTGAGTTGCCTCCACTAAAATGACAATGACATATGGTTCCTCTGCTCTTTCAATGAGACAATCGTTTACATTCATTAGATAAGCCTCAGGATTGTTTTGCTTGGGTGACTTTGATGGATGACTGCGAATCATCTTGTGGCTGAATGTGCACAAAATGAAACATATAATAGAGGCCAAAACCACCAGGCAGGGCACAACAATTTTCCAGCAACCTATCTGGTGGTCTTGTTCAGTCCAATAATATGGACAAGCTGCTTTGAAGCATTTCCCTATATTAAAGGAGATAAATAATCTGATCATTCTATCTGCTTCTTTCAAGATCTAGTTAAATTACATGCAGGTCATTCCTCTAAAATTGTGGTTTTATATTCCTTGACCAGAGAACAGTGACACACAAGTGGGACCAAACATGCAAATGAGATATCCTTACACATGTCAACTAGCTGATCAGAGAATAATGTCCTGCTTCATTTTTCACATATAAAAGAGCCCAATTTGAAGGCAGATAAAATACCCAAGAGTCCGAGAAGGAAACTGGAGAATAAGGAGAAACTGTTGCAATCCATACCAGTACACAACTTATTGCTTCAATAAAATGATGAACGTGGTGGGGTAGGCTAGGAAGTGGGATAGGCTAGGGGTAGTCTCAGTGGTGGGATTTTACCCGTTTCCCTACTGGTTCGGTGATTGTGCACTTTGTGCATGTGCGCACACACCTAACACATGCGTGTGCAGCTTTCCAAACATCAGCTGAGCAAAGCTGGCTGAGGAATTCTGGGAGTTGAAGTCCACAAGTCTTAAAGTTGCCAAGGTTGGACACCCCTGGACTAAATTGTCATGATATTGGAGTTGCAAAGGTATCAAATGTTTATTTAAATAAATGTCTATAGATTGCTCTATAACTGTGATTTTTGAGAAAGAAGTTATGTCATAATTATGAGACAAGTTATCATACTCACAGATGTTCATAGTGTTTTTAGTTATATTCCTACTTACATAGACATCAGACCAAGAAATTCTATAAGTCCTGCTCATAGCTAAAAAGCTTTATCTTCAGCATTGGAAGGATGAAGATTTTCAATGGTTACAGGATGATCTATAACTGAGTTGACCTATTAGCAAGGTACTAACAAATGATTTGTCATAAATTATCTATGGGTGATTATGGTGAAATATGGCTACCATTTGCTGAAATCCTTACTTTGCACACTTGCTCACACAAACATATCCATAAATATGTGGTTTTACTAAGGATTTATAAAGTATTAGTACTGTAAGACCACACCTGGAATAGAGCATCCAGTTTTGGTCACCACATTACAAAAAAGATGTTGAGACTTTGGAATAAGTGCAAAGAAGAGCAACTAAGACGATTAAAGGCCTGGAGACTAAAACATGTGAAGGATTTGGGTTTAGAGTCTAGAGAAAAGAATGACTAGGGGTGACATGATAGCAGTATTCCAGTATTTGAGGGGCTGCCACAAAGAAGAGAGGGTCAATTTATTCTACAAAGGACCTAAAGGCAGGACAAGAAACAATGGATGGAAACTAATCCATCCTGGAATTAAGCAGAAACTTCCTAACATTGAGAACAATTAACCATTGGAACAGCTTGACTTCAGAAGTTGTAGGGGCTTCATCACTGGAGGTTTTTAAGAAGAGACTGGAAAGCCACTTGTCTGAAATGGTATAGGATCTCTTGTTTGAGCAGGGGATTGGATTAGATGACCTTCAAGGTCCCCATTCAGATTGAATATAATGCTTCCATGTTTTTTTTTCCCTAGATTCCTTCGGTGTTCCATATTTTTGTCTTTATAATTTGGTATACATGGTTGTGAGTGGCAGTGTCCCATACAAGATGCTTGGGTAACTATGGGTGGCTTACCATCTTAAAAAGATAAAAACCATGCAAAAGCCTAAATACATAAATAAAATAATGTAAAGATCTAAACATGGTGACCAAATTAAAAGATGGGGGAGGGGAGGAGCAGGATGGGGGTGGGGAAGAAGTGGAATCTGTTGTTAATCTATCAACCGCTTCTATTTGTCCATTATCAACATCTTTGAGAATTTTGCAGTTTATAGAAGCACATTGTTTCCATAAATCAAAGGTCATTCATGAATCAAAGATTAGAACTCTGGAAGGATATATGTCACAAGGAAGTAGTTGTATGGGTATAATAAAGATAGCAAATAATTTAAGACTATTGTGTCTAGATACATTGGCCTTTATGTTAAGCAGGCCTTTATGTTAAGCAGGCAAAAAGGGACAGAAGTATGCAGGCACCACCAGTGACATAAGCACGAGCAATATATCCAATATGAAGGCATATAGAACAATAAAAATTGCATTAATTTTGTGCATTACTCATAGTCCCTTTCTTGATTTATTTCTATCTGCATGTTCAAAACCATGCAGATTGTATTGCATCTTATTTGGCTCTTGTATAAAGGAAATGCCTTCCAACTCCACAGACATTTACTGCTGAATCTTATACCTGCCTTTCTTCTGCTCTGTTTCAAGAATTGCAATTTAATGATATCAAAGAGCACTAGAAACTAGTAAGAGTTTGAATATTAAGTTCATATGCAGATCGATAATTGTAATGAATTAGAGATTGGGATCTCTAATTCATTATAATTGGAAATGAATCTCTAATTTATTGCAATAGGATTGGAAGCAACAAAGATGATTAGGGGCCTGAAACGAAGAACGGTTGCAGGAATTGGGTAGGTCTAGTTTAATGAAAAGAAGGACTATGATAGCAGCATTCCAATTGGGTGGGATTCTACCAGTTCGCACCTATTCGCTAGTACTGGTTGTTAATTACTGGCCTAATCCTGTAAAGAAGGCAGGAAGGAAGCATTCTGGTGTTGCTTACAGAAACTGCCTCTCCGTTAACCCTTATTACATTCTTGGCAGGACTAGACTTCCTGTCTCAGGAACTTCTCTAAAAAAATTTTTCCCCTTCCTTTGCTGATGCTTTGCTTGTGTAGAGTGACCATTCAAAGTTACAATGCCACTGAAAAACATGACTTATGACCATTTTTCACACTTACAACTGTTGCAGCATCCCCACAGTCATGAGAGGCCAGGCGAGGAGATCCGTGCCTCGATGTGAGTGATATTGAGTTGGCTACGCCCAATCAATAACATGACCACCAAGCCACGTCCACCCAGTCACATGACCACCAAGTGACGCCTACCAACTAAGCCACACCCACAGAACTGGTTGTTAAGAAATTTGAATCCCACCCCTGATTCCAATATCTAAGAGGCTGCCACTTTGGTTAGTGGTTTGATCTTATTTTTGTTAAACAGAATATGGTATGTGGATTTGTTTTTCTTGTTACACAGTTATCCAAACTATTCTACAATCTTCCCAACTGCTATTGTTTTCCAGTCTGAAATAAAGCCTTCCTAATATATTCTTGGGGATAATCAAGGCATAATTATCTCAATACTAAATAATGGAAGACCTGTACATTACACATTGGGAATTGTTTTTCTCCTTAGTAAACAAAAGTAATTGCATTTAAGTGAGTTGAATCAGAAAGAATAATTTTTAAAAATTCAGAAAACATGTTATGGTATGGTATAAATTAGAATCAATCAAAAATTTGTGTATTATAATAATACAATAAAACATTAAAAATAATAAGCAGGTCATTTCCAATTAAGGTCTATCACTTAAGAAGCTTGCAGCAATATCCAACAAGGTTATAGTATTTTTAATCCCAAAGTGCTACATTTTTGCATTTGTTTCACCTTGTTTTCTTTTTGAAAAGTAAAGTTTATGAAGTCATGAATGTAAAGGAAAGAAAATACACATCTGTAATGATTACTCAGGAAAAGATTTAGCCTATTTAGGACTTCTCTGTCAAGTCTAAATTTCTAAGATTTCCTAATTGTCTCCCAATGGGCAACAAAATTTTTGGTTCCTGAACACTTTCGGGTCTAACATTTTTAAAATATATTTTGTATATTTTTTGGTTGCTAATCACAAAAATAACTTGCGATTTAACTGATCATGTACCATTTTATAGGCATTTTCTCTTTTTACACAATGGCAATGTACACTCTTTAGTACCTGTTGATATGCTGCACACATGCAAGAAACTACACTGAAGCACATTGAGTACACAAAATACAACTGAAATATCTAAGGAGATATAATGACTCTAATCTTGTGGTCTGCTGCTTGGAATGCAGTTCAGATTTACTAGGTACTGTTGTTACATATGCAAATATGACAGCAATGGAAGAGAGTCACATTAATTAAAAAGAAATAGCCATGTCAAAAGAATTTGGTTCCAGGACAGAAAAAACATGGCACATGAACCACTTATTGATCCAACAAACATATTTTTGCCTTTGCTTCACATAAAATTCAGACTGTTGGGAAAAAAAATCTTTAAAACAATGAACAAGGAAGGTGAAGGTTTTTGTTATTTGAGGCAGATGTTTCCAAATATAACTGATGCCAGGATTAAGGAAGGCATTTTTGTTGATCTACACATCAGATACATCATCAATGACAAGCAGTTTGAAGATCTGTTAGTGGGGCCAGAAAAAATTGCCTGGAAAGCATTCAAGGATGTCTTTGAGAAACTATATTCATCCGGTTGACAAATTTCTTACAGCATGCAAGACCATGACGTGCAATGAAGTCACTGAGGATTCATTTTCTACATTCACCCTTGGATTTCTTTGTTGAAAATCTAGGTGCAGTCAGTGATGGACATGGTGAAAGATTTCACCAGTACATTGCCACAATGGGAAAACAGTATCAGGGCTGACTGGGCATTGCTGGACACTTCAGAAAGATGCAATGGACACTGAATACTAATAAAAATCAGCAGCAAAAATTAACCCTGTTGAATGCATGCAGTGTGTTGGAAACATTATGTAATTAAATACATAAGTCATTAAAGGTTAATTTCATAATTTCTCAAGATTCCTACATGATACAGTCATTCTGAAATTATGTTTGTGTTCAGCTTGAATGGCTCTATCATAATCAGCAAAAGATTTTCAGAAAGCAAAACTTTTGAAAAACCGTGTTGTCCAAGAATGAATTAATCACCTCTTACTGCACTTAGTTTCCTGGGATCAGTCAAAATTGCTTAGATGAACCACCAACAAACAGATATGAAAAACGAAATATTTATTTGAAGTGGAAGAGTGGTGTGTGTTCTATGAAATACCTAATCTTTAATTGCTACAAAGTTTCCCAATCCTCTATAAAATGTTTGCCACTCATGTGTGCAGGAGCTACATTAGCATTGATTATTGTTATTGACTCTTTCCCATTGATTCTACTGAAGTTGCTTCAAGACATGTACAAACATATTAGGCTACTAAATAAACAAAATGCACTCCATGCCTTTTCTGCCTCCACTAATCTCTCCTTATTCTCAAGGTAAATTGATCTATTGACAAACAAATTATATGACAAAAGTGATATTTATGCACTTGGTAGCCGCTACCGCAGCTACCATTTTAACCTAAAATAATCTCAAATTATAATGATGCATGGCATGGAAATAATAAAGTAAATATGGCAGTCATATGTTTTGCATATGATGATGAAAAATGCAACTGCTGGACCAGACAACATACTTGTGGTTCAAAAAAATAGAGGGAGAAGAGAAGAGAGAGAGAGAGACGGAGAGGGAGAGAAGAATAAATGTGTTGGAGATCAATCTACGCTCTAAGCAGCTTCTCATCAGGATGTGAAATGTAAGACTAGCTAGACAAGCTACTGAGTTTCAATGCCTTATCAACCAAAACAAATCAGATAATATCCTCTGAAGGGTTTCAGTTAATGCAAGATTCCCGAGAGGATTTTTTCACCATCTGCGCAAATGAGGCCATGATAACTTTTCCATGACATTTGTACAAACAGTTGGGAGTCGTCCCATCTTAATTAATAAACAATTACTCACATACTGGTTTTATGCTTGCATCCCAAACATTCCACACACAAAAAACAATAAAACAAAGCCATATGCTGATCGTTAATGGAATATAGTCTGTGCTAATTATTCGATCGACAGTCTAACTAAGGTTGATATATGCGGAGGCACACGGGGGTAGGTCCAATTTGTAGCTCTTGTATGGTTTGCACAGATATTATGCGCTTGCAGTCATGCTGATCTATGGGAAGTGGAAATGGGGCCCATTGTATGGCACAAGAGTGTGCACCCTGTTGGCATCAGAGCTTCCGGCAGTTCCATCACACACTAATCATTGCGATGGTCTAAGAGAAAAAAATAACAGCAATCTTTGGTTAATGTGCCTTAAATGGCAGCTATAGGAATTCTGGGCCTATTTCAATTACATATGCTAATGTCATCATTCGTCCATTGCCATCATCTCTCCTGCAACCTGCCCTCCCTTAGCAATCTTTAGATGTGATAAGAATGCAACGCTGGGTAATTGGAAGGGCACCAAGATGGTAAGAGGATTTGCTCATGGGATCCTCCCAGCTAGGCAAGGATCTTTCACTGAGATGATGTTTTGTTTGTTTGGTTTGTTTTTAATAGTTGGAAGTTTGTCTGCAAAAAGGTAAGCAGAAGAAGCGGGAGAATAACTGCTTTACCTTAAAATACAGAGACTTTTTCCTGAGGCGGAATGACCAAATGTTACTTATTACTCAGCAGAAGAAGTCATTAAGCATTATTAGTTCACACAAATGGGCAAGAACATAATTATATACTTTCCAGCTCTCCCACTAAGGGGTGGGTTGCTAGGGGTTCACAGAGGTTCGGGAGAGCCCCTGGCTAAGATTCTGTACAATTCGGAGAACTCCCAAATCCCAATCCTGGCTGGCCCCGGCCACCCTGCCCTTCCCTTCCCAGGAGTCCCCACATGGCCCATTTTGGATGCAAGTAAGTGCAGGGTGCATGCAGAGGCTTGGGGAGGGTGAAAACCAGGCCTCCCAGAAGTTCGGGAAGGCCAGAAATGGCCCAGTTTCTGGATTCCAGAGAGCCCAGGGAGGCCATTTTCACCATCCCAGAGGCTCGAGGAAAGCCTCCAGACCCTGGGGAAGGCAAAAACACCCCCTCTGCTGTGGTGCAGGAGGCCAACTAGGCCAACCCACCATGCCCATGCCCACCCAGCAACCGGGCAGAGAACCTGTTGTTAAAATTTTTGAAGCCCACTCCTGCTTCCAATCCCCAAAGAACAACTCTATGTCTGTCTCTCTGTCTCTGTCTCTGTCTCTGCCTCTCTCTCTCTCTCTCTGTCTCTCTCTCTCTTTCTCTCTGTCTCTGTCTCTGTCTCTGTCTCTGTCTCTCTCTCTCTCTCTCTCTCTCTCACACACACACACACACACACATACATACACTGGATACCATCTATGGATTTGTACGTGCCTTCTTTCTCCCAAATGCTATTGTAACATCAAAGCTTGAAATGCAAGTGAAAGTTTTCTGCTTAGGTAAAATATCTATGGACCTTGTTAGGAATATAAGTCACCTAACAGGTATTTGGGTTAGAAATATATAAACCAGGATAAACATTTTAAAACTGTATCTTTAAGAAAATGCAAAACTGTAATTAGGTGTGGTTTCTCAAACGGCCATAAGATGGAGCCAGAAACCTGGTTTATCTTAGTCTTAGTCTCAGAAGAGTGTGTGTCTGAGTGAGTATCTCTGTTTCCTTCTGTTGGAGGGTTTTGCCGTTCCTCATAATTGACTGGTATTCATGGATTTGATGTAAGTCTGATACTGAACTGTTTTTTGACACTGGACTTTGTTATTGGATTATCCCTGGATTGAAAAACTGACTGATTTACCTGTGAATGACTTTGGACTGCTTATTTTGAACTTTGCTTTAAATCTTTCTGGAAATAAAAACCTACATTTACTGTACAGTGTATCTGTATGCCGTGTGTGTATTATTCAAACACTACTCTCAAATACGCCTCCCTGTATGCGCTCATTCTCCTAACGGGGAATTACCTCAACAGAGCTCTGAGAAAAAAAAAGTGTTTTAGAGGAAGAACTCCTTGCAGACTTGTAATACCAACTGCAAAAAATATGGAAGATCTCTACAGAAAGGTAAAATAAAAACCTGAGAAATTTTGAGGGAACACATGCATTTTCATTAGATTATCTCATCAATGTCCTACCTATATTATTAGTTATTATATTTTCATCTAGGTGAAAACCTTTGCATTTCTGCTTTCATTATGAGATTTTTAACATTGTTTGTTTATATTTTACTGGCTTTTTTTTAGCATTTAGTATTTCAGTATCAATGTGGGTTTTTGGTGTCGCTTACCAGTGTCCAAACAGTGTCCAGAAATGTGGATCGTAAGGAGAACCTGATTGTGGAAAACACCTATGTTCTTTCTTACATGAGTAGTATTGTTAAGGAAATCATAAACTTCACCCCTTTTGGATTATATATTGGGATTTCGTATAAATGTATGAAAGGAGGAGAGGCTGCAGCGTGATGCCCATACTACAACACAAGAATCTTCTTTCCTCAACCCCCGCCCTCCACATGTCTTCCATCATCCTCCACATTTTCTATTTTACTACTAAGTTGGAATCGGGATATTCTTTATTTCTGGAAAAGTTCTAGAGCAGGGGTCCCAAAGATAAAGTGCCAAAGAAATCCCAGGGCAGGGGCAAGGAAAAAAAAGGAATCCCTGCTTTGAAAAGGGAATACCCTCCCAAGAAAACAAAGGAGTCAAAACCTTATTTACTCATACTTTAAAAAAAAACAATTTAACAGACATTAAAAAGCAATTTCAGTTCCACTTTCCCAGGTTCAAATCTCTTTGCTTAACATAAGTGACATGTTAACATATTTTTTACCCCTCTATGATTTTAAGCACTAGGAATTCTCTATTTAACTAGATTTAAGAAAAGCACTTACATTAAGTTAGTGGCAATTTTCTATATCTCACAGGCAATGAATTAGTGTGGAACTACTTTATAACCATCAGACATAAACTTTTGGTCTTTTTTTAATTCCATCTGTCTTCTGACACATCCCCATTCTTAGATTCCAAAGTGGTTTTCCTTTTCAGAAATTCTCCTGTGAATCTCACCCTCAAATACTTTGTGGACTTCATCTACTCAGACACAGATGAGTCTTTAACAGTAGAAAAACTACCCAAATCATTCTAGGCTATCTAATCACTCTTTTCTGGATTGTATTCAATAGCCATCAGAACCAAATCTATTCTAACCAATGTAGTACCTCTTGTACTGCCATCATCTCTATAGCCATACATCTGCTTTCCAGAATTTTGTCATCTTTCATCTTGTATTGCTAAAGACTGTCTTCCTATTACGAAAGCAGAAGAAGATACCTAGTACAGAAAGTGTTTAAATTATTCAGGGATGCAGGGATATATGAAGAGCTAATGAAACAGAGCAAGGTTATCCCAAAACCTGATTTGTATTTTGAACAAGTGAATCCCATAAAAGGAAGGTATCTTTAGGGTGTCTCCTGATCTTAGCCTTCAGACTGGCTCATATTGAGATAGTTCTTCAGATAGCTTTGAAATCATTTAAAGTTTAACATCTTAAATTGTTTTTGACAATCACTGTAAATTTTATAACACATCTAGCAATTTAACTGCTGTATTGTCGTTCAATTTCTAGAGATTCAAATGCAGCACTGCATATAACACATTGCATAGTCAGTATGGTGGACTGACATTCGAAAATGAGACACAGGGAAATGTCTTGAGAAAATGCCAGCCCTGAGTGAACTCAGGTAGCAGTATTTATTGAGAAAAAACACAAGCAAATATACAGTATGCATATTCAGAAAACAATGACCTCAACAGGAGATTACTTCACCAGCATGAGAACACACAATCTTGGAAAGTCCCAGATGTTACCTTGCTAGGATGAGATCATACAGCCACGGAAAGTCTCATGGGAAAGTTTGGAAAGTCCCATGAGAAAGCACAACTGTGTACCTTGAACTTTCACCCATTTTCCTATTCCTTCTAAACTTGCAGAATCAAACAGGATGAGACACTCATGAGCGAAGGTACTCCTACCCCCACCAAGAATGCCCACATCTCCCTAGACTTACTGCTAGTATTCAAAGGCCTTACAGAAAATGATAAAATGATTAATAAAATATATTACCACAGTCAGTGAATATGTAATTAAGGAATCTGCTAAATCTTCTAGCTTAGAAGTAGTTGCCACTAGGTGTAATTGTGCAGTTGCATTCCTTTCCGGCACTGTCTCTTGAGAATCCAAACATTATTGAAAAGTAAGAAGTATTTCCAGATCATTCAAAGGGATTATATAATATATATTCACCTAGAATAGAGAATATCCCAATCCCTGATCATCATACTTATTGATCAGTTCACTTCTGCTTCAGCATTGTCTTCATTAAAACCAGGATTGGCTAAGTCAGAGGTCTCCAAACTTTAAGACTTGTGGACTTCAACTCCCAGAATTCTCCAGCCAGCAAAGTTTAAAGTCTTAAAGTTGCCAAGTTTGGGGACCCCTGTTGTTGTGTTCCCTGACTAACTACAGTCTCCAATCTGGTCCACATTCCTGGCGGGAGCACCGACTGCTCCCATTGGTTGATGCCGTTTGACAGCCGGCTATAAAAGGAGCTGTCAAACAGCATCAGCTGTTGCCACCAGCTGGCTGCCAGCCCAGCCTCGGCAGCCGCGGCAACCCGTTATGCTTCGAATAAAGCAATGTTAGCCTTTAGCTCCGTGTCTGCCTCGTGTGTCCACCACTACTCAACAGTGGCGACGAGGATGGGATGCACAAATGAGAGTCAACCGGACTAAAACAGCCGAGCAAAGTCACTGTTAAAAAGTGCCGAAGCCGCTGAGCGCTGAATGTCACAAGCCGCAGACGATCTCTGTGCGCGCGAAAATTAAAAGCCTCCACAGCTGAGGAGACAGACGCTGCCTAACAGGCACTGCCGCGAGCGCTCTTTTGAGAGCACGAAGTTCAAAGCCTCCCTAACTGAGGATACAGACGCCGCCCGACAGGCACCTCCGCCGGTGCTACTGAGGCGCGAAGTCAAAAGCCTCCCTAGCTGGGGAAACAGACGCCACCTGACAGGCACCACCGCCGGCGCTCTCTAAAAGCCTCCCTAGCTGAGGAGACAGACGCCGCCCGACAGGCACCTCCGCCGGTGCTACTGAGAGCGCGAAGTCAAAAGCCTCCCTAGCTGGGGAGACAGACGCCACCTGACAGGCACCACCGCCGGCGCTTCCGAGAGCGCGAAGTTCAAAAGCCTCCCTAGCTGAAGAAACAGACGTCACCGACAGGCACCACCGCTGGCGTTTCCGAGAGTCGAGATGAGCCGGTCTATCCGCTGGAAGCCGAGACGAGCCGGTCTACCCGCTGAGAGCCGAGACGAGCCAGTCTACCCACTGAGAGCCGAGACCGTCCCACCAGGCGACCCGGTCTACCTGTCAAACTCTGAAAGGCCGGTCTACTCAGCAAACACCAGGTGACCTGGTCTACCTGTCAAACTCCTAAAGGCCGGTCTACTCAGCAAACACCAAACGACCCGGTCTACTGTTCCAGCCGAACGATGCACCCGAAGCAAACCGAATGGGGAAACCTACCTGGACGACCGCTGGCTCCTGCTGATCGTCTCGCACCCCTGCAGCTTCCAGGACGATCCCAGGGGCAAAGGACTTCTCACTCTGCCGGGAGAGAGGTGCTCTCACTCTCCCCTCCCTCAAACGCCCACCCCACCAGGCATCTCAACTGCCTGCAAAGTGCAAACTTACCTTCCTCCTGTGGCTGGTGGCAGAGGGAAAGCTGAGCCAGTCAGGGCACAGCCGTTGCCACTTGGCTGCCCACCAGCCCGCATCTTGTCCCCTGCTCAGATTCTCCACAGTTGCTGGGCTCATGGCTGCCGTGGGTTGCCAGAGGCAACCAGGAAGCATGCATCTGCCTGCATTGCTCCTCTGCCAGTCACCCCCTCTCACCCGGCTGAGCGTTTTAGCCGAATGCGGCCCACCAAGGAAGATCCGCTCTTGTGGCCCGCATTCAGCCAAAGCAGGCAGGCTGGCAGGTGTGGAAAGGGGTGGCAGGCAAAGGGGCAATGCAGGCCCAGGCGCCATAGCGTTGTGCTCTCTGGTTGCCCCTTCCCCCCACCCCTAGCAGGCAATGCCAAGCAGCTGTGGAGAATCCAGGCAGAGGGCGAGGTGCAGGCTGATGGTGATCCAAGTGGCAATGGGTCAGCCCTGGCTCACCTTCCTCTCTGCCACCAGCGAGCCAGGTAAGCTGGAGGCTGGGGACGTTTGGGGGAAAACTTGCTAGGCTGCGAGAGCTGCATGGGTGGCCCCCACTGCTAAGCAAACCAGACAGGGACAGGGGAGCAGCTAGCTAGGCCATGAGCACTGAGGGTGGTGGTGGCATGGCAGTGGCGGCCTAGGCCAGCCTGGGAGTCGGGACTCAACCGGGGCTTGTGGTGGTGGTGACAGCAAGGGCAGTGATGGCAGCAGTAGCGTGGTGGTGGCATCCTGGGCTGGCTCAGAAGTCAGGACTCAACTGGAGCTGGCGGCAGCAGCAGCATGTAGGCAACTGGGGCTTGCAGAGCCTCACTCACCTAGGCAGATCATGGTGGAAGGCAGACAGCGATGGCTGGCAGGCGGGTGAAGGCAGACTGCAGGTAGTGATGGCGCATGGCCGAGATAAGGAGGGGCAGGGCGGGCAGGGTTAGAATGCAGTCAGCTTGTCGCACATGCATGCAATGTTGCACATGCGTGATAAGGACTGACTAGGCAGGGAGTAAAGAAGCGGGAAGAGAGGGGCAGGGCCAGCCAGGGGTAGTTCTCCAAACTACCGGGAATTGTAACAACCAGTTCTACTGAACTGGTCCAAACCGGTAGAATCCCACCCCTGGCCACAAGTAATCTTGCAGGTTTCAAATGTGTAATCTGCTGCTGGAGCCATGTCTTTCCTCCTGTCTATAGAAAAAACAGCCCCGAATCGAGCTGTTTAAAATTCATTTTGCATCTAGTGTTTTTCATAGTAAGATTCATCATCTAATTGGAAATTCTGGGCAAAAGGATCTTTTAGAATTTGACAACAGTTTAGGATGATTTGAGGTTTTCTCTTTAACCTTTACCACATTAAAAAGATTTATGCCGTATAGCATCACACAAAAGGTTAAAAAGAAAAGCAAAATCATAAGAGTCAGGGTATGGTCTCTATTGTATTCCTTTTCATTGAATAGCTTGGCTGCAATTGCTTCTCTACATATCCAAAATTCCACCTCTAAGCTCTGTGCTCCCATACGTCATAAAAATCTTACTTAAACACAATAGATGACAATTCACTAGTTTGTGTACAACAATGGACTGAATACCAGAATAACAAAATAACAGTGTTGCACTGGACCTCAGTGGTCTTCTAGTCCAACCCCACTGCACAGGCAGGAAACCCTAAACCATTTCAGACAAATGGTTATCCAGTCTCTTCTTCAAAACCTCCAGTGATGGAGCACCCGCAGCCGTTCCACTGATTAATTGTTCTAACTATCAGGCAATTTCTCCTTAGCTCTAGGTTGTGTCTCTCCTTGGCTAATTTCCACTCATTGTCCTGCCTTCAGGTGCTTTGGAGAATAACTTGACTCCTCCTCTGCTTTATAGCAGCTCCTTAGGGTTGCCACAAAAACTGCAGCATTTCATTGTAGAAAAAGATTGTGGATTATTATTATTATTATACACAAAAAACAACAGCGTACACAGCAAACGAGATAACTATGCTGGGTTTCGTATCACAAATGACTAGTCGAACACTTCCCAAGCGTTTAGGACTGCGTGATGTATCGGCGGATTATGCGAGCAGATCCCAGTAAGGTGGCCTTCTGCAGCTGACCAATGGTGATCTTGTCAGCGCCAATTCTTTTTAAGTGATTGCCTAGGTCTTTAGGCACAGCACCCAGTGTGCCGAGTACCACTGGAACCGCCTGAACTGGTTTATGCCAGAGTCTCTGCAGTTCGATTCTCAAGTCCTGATATCTGGTGACTTTTTCAAGTTGTTTCTCATCAATTCTGCTATCACCAGGTATGGCAATGTTGACGATCCACACTTTTTTCTTCTCCACAGTCGTGATATCCAGGGTGTTGTGTTCCAAAATTTTATCAGTCTGTATTCAGAAGTCCCACAGTAGTTTTGCATGTTCATTTTTGACCACTTTTTCAGGCTTATGGTCCCACCAATTCTTTGCTACAGGCAGATGGTAGTTGTGATACAAATGCCAGTGGACCATCAGAGGGACTGTGTTGTGATGTTGTTTGTAGTCAGTCTGAGCGATTGTCTTACAACGGCTCAGTATGTGATTGATGGTTTCATCCACTTCTTTTCAGAGTCTGCATCATCATCATCATCATCATCATTATTATTATTATTATTATTATTATTATTATTATTATTATTATTATTATTATTATTATTATTACCTTTCCTGTTCAAGGCTAAGGCCTAGACACATTGGAGTTTCAGCATTTTTTCCCCATTGTTCCATTTTTCCCCATAACTGAGTAGATTTTAGGAAGTTTTTTCACTGTTAGGCAACAAAAAACTTAACATTGGTGGGAAATGATTCATAGTATAATGAAACAATTTAGTCCACTTCTGACACTATGCTTCAATGTCCAAAATAACTTCATTCGTTAAATGTGATGCAGAATTTAATTTAAACTAGAAACCATTTCTGGAATACATTTCAAATGTTTGGATATATGCCTTATTCAAAATTTGGGTATTTCAGTGTATGGCATCTGTGTTTCAGTTTCATTGGATATTTCCATCAGAACCGATTTTCCATTTTGACTCAAGTTTGCAACTTCTTTTTATGATTCATGCAGTGCTGTCCATAGTTTTGCTATTTATCTTTGCGTAGAAGTTTAATTTCAGCTTTTTAAAGCTATCTATTATATTTAATTTTTCATAATTAATAAAAGATACACTGGAAAATTATAATCCATATATGTTTAGATCCCTTGTTTATTTATTGTTTGTTGTCTTTGCCTGTTTTTGAAATATTCATTGTCCATGTATTTTCTTTAAATGTTTACTGAATCACACACAGAGACCCAGGAAATTCTTTTTAAAATGTTGGGAGTATTGGTATATTGAGGTGTAAATCAAGGTTAAGTTTTCTGACCCCATGCCTCCCCCTCAAATATTCCATATATAGTGGGATAGGTACTATCAATGCACAATTCATACATCAATCAGCCTATGTCTCATGTCTCATGCTGATGAGATATTCAGCATTCTCACTGTGTTTTCATGGCTATTCCATAAATACCAGGACCAGGGTTGCAGAAATATACATCTCTATATGATGTTATTGTGGCCCCCCAGCAGCTGATGGAGCTGGTAGCAGTCGGACAGTAGTGAGGGAGTTGGGGAGGAACCTGGGCTGGGCCTGGAGGCTGAGGAAGATCCAGAGGAGGGCGCTGCATCAGAGGCAAAGATGGGGCCAGGGCAGGCTGGCAGTCAGCAGCTGCCTTCAGACTCAGACAGCAGTGATTCAGGGCAGCTTATGGAACCGGTTCCCAGCCTGCAGATGCGCAGAGCTAGCAGAAGACCAGAACAATTGAGAAAGCAGGGTCAACTCAGGAATAAGGCCACACCTTGGATATGATTGGCCCCTCCCATAGGGCATAAAAGAGGAGCAAACAGGACATGAGCTTTTGCAGGAAGCAATTAGTTTGTTTGCTCAGAACGGAAGCTTTGAAAAGTGCTTTTTGACTCTGTGTCAAGTTTGGCTTTGCCCTGCGTCTGGCAATTAGTTCTCTGGCCACATTCCAAGTGTGATAAGGTGGGTGCTTATCGACATACCCCTGAAAGACTGTATGTGAAGCCTTGTGAATGGACGTAATTCACAGCTGTGGAAATAAAAGCGGTTTTTGCGGAGATTAAGATTGTGTTTTATGCTTTCTAAGGAAGCCTAGGTCAAAAGAGAAGTTTTCTACATAGAAGATACAGGTAGTCCTTGACTTACAACCATTGGTTTAGTGACTGAAGTTACAACAGCACTGGAAAAAAGTGATGTATGATCGTCTTTCACGCTTACAACCATTCACTCTTACAGCATCCCCCGGGGCCACATGATCAAAATTCAGACATTTGGCATGTATTTATGCTGGTTGCAGAGTCCCAGGGTCACGTGATCACATTTTGCAACCTGCTGACCAGCAAAGTCAAGGGGGAAGTGTTAGGAATGTAAGTCACCTAACAGCTATTTGGGTTAGAAATATATAAACCAGAATAGACATTTTAATACTGTCTCTTTAAGAGAATCCTAAAAGTGTAATGGGTGTGGTTTCTCAAATGGCCATAAGATGGAGCCAGAAACCTGGGTTGTCTTAGTCTTAGTCTCAGTGAGCATCTGTTTCCTTCTGTTGGAGAGTATTGCAGTTCCTCCATTTTTCCTAATTGACTGCTATTTCTGGATTTGATGTAAGTCTGATACTGAACTGTTTTTGACACTGGAATTTGTTATTGGATTATCCCTGGAATAAAAACTGACTGATCTTACCTATGAATGATTTTGGACTGTGTTTGAACTTTGCTTAAAAGTTTCTGGAAGTAAAAACCTACATTTACTGTACAGTGTATCTGTGTGCTGTGTGTGTATTATTCAAACACTACTCTCAATATGTCTCCCTATATGCGCTCATTCTCCTAACGGGGAATTACCTCAACACAAAGCAAGATTCACTTAACAACAGTGTTACTAAGAACTGCAGTGTGTCAGCTTTGGAATCCTTATTCATCGCTGCTTGTCTCGGGGTTACTGTAAGGAATGGAGGTTCCCTGGAATGCTGACACAGTGATTTGCTTAAAACTATGGCAAGAAAGGTTGTAAAATGGGGCTAACCCCACTTAACAACCGTCTTGCTTAGCAATGGAAATTTGGGACTCAATAGCAGTCATAAGTCAGACACTACCTGTACAGAGTTTGATGCAATTATTGCAGAGTGAGGCTATTTTCTTGTGGCAGTTCGCGGGCATTATCGTTCATAATGAGCAGTGGCTCAGTGGTTAGAATGCAGTACTGCAGGCTACTTCTGCTGACTGCTATCTGCCTGCAGTCCTGACCAGCTCAAGGTTGACTCAACCTTCCATCCTTCCATGGTGGATAAAATGAGGACTCAAGATTGTTGAGGGCAATATGCTGATTCTGAAAACCATTTAGAGAGTGTTTTGAAAAGCACTGTGAAGCAGTATATAAGTCTAAGTGCTATTGCGGTTGCTGGTATGATCCTGAATGGAAAAATAAAAGACAGAGGAAAAAGAGAGAGAAGCTTAGGTTGAAGGAAATGTTAAGTGAAGAAGGAAAAGGGCAGGGAGTTGTTTCAGGCATTGCATAATTCACCCAGGACTTTGCCATACCTCTTCATCACTTAGATAAGGGGCCCTCAAACTTGGTCAACTTTAAGACTTGTGGACTTCAACTCCCAGAATTCCTCAGCCAGCTTTGCTTTGCTGGCTGAGGAATTCTGGGAGTTGAAGTCCACAAGTCTTAAAATTGCCAAGTTTTGAGACCTCTGCCTTAGATTTTGAAGCCTCCACTTTCTTGTTCTGCTCAGTGGTTGCAACACAATACAGGCAGTCCCTCGATGTACGACCACAACCGAGCCCCAAATTTCCATTGCTAAACGAGACAGTTGTTAAGTTAATTTTGCCTCATTTTACGACCTTCATTGCCACCATTGTTAAGTGAATCACCGCCATTCTTAAAGTTAGTAACATGGTTGCTAAATAAAGCTGGCTTTCCCATTGACTTTGCTTGCAGGAAGGTCACAAAAGGGGATCACGTGATCCTGGGATCCTGCAACTGTCATAAATATGAACCAGTTTCCAAGCATCCTGCTCGGTTTTTTCCCCCCAGAATGGATGGTGATGAGCCGCGGGAGTGCTGCAACTCCAGACACCCGCCGGATGAGCAGAGCCGGGAAAACAGACTGTTGCTGCTCTTTTCCCAGCTCAGGGCAACTGTGTAGAGGGAGAGGCAGAGAAGGAGGCAAAGGAGGGAGCACGGTTGGGGATTCTTGTGCTGCGAGATTATCCACTCTGTATTATCTCCCGCCTAGAATCAAATAAATCCAGTCTGGACTCCTGAACGAACAGGTGGCCCGTAGTTGGAGAAGCATTTAGCTGGCGTAACGCCTTTGGCCACAGACAAGTCAGATGCTAGCCAGAATAAACTAAAAAAAAAACATTTTGTTTAAATTCTCCCAGAAAATAATGGTGGGGCAGAGCAGGAGTCTACCCAGACTAGCTAAGCCAGTGGCCTCCAACCTTTTCGGCACCAGGGACCCATTCTGTGGAGAGAGGTTTTTCTGTGGACCAGAGGGGGTGGGTTTCACAAGCTGCCTGTATCTTGACCATCTACGACGTAGATGAGGCTTCGCTTGTTTGTGCAGCCTAGTTTCTGGCAAGCCACGGACTGGTGTCTGTCCACGGACTGGGGGTTAGGGATCCCTGATCTAAGCCTTTTAAGACCCCCCATAAAGACATTTCTCCCTCTTTAAGGAAAGGAAAAAAAAATAAAGTCAGAAGAGGAATATGTGAGCTTCACCATTTATATTTAGTCATCTTGCCCTAAGCTATTACTTCCTGCTGTTTGGTGATATTACCGAACAATTGCACTTATCTATAAGATGAAGAAATTCAGTTATAATAGGTACTTGCATTAAGAAAGTGGCTTGAGTACCACAGGGCAACAATCATACCTATCTTCTTTAGGGTCCATAATTGTAAGGATTGCAAATTAAAAAAGCAATCTGGAAACTGTTTAGAAGAGCCATTATAGAAAAGTTATTTCAGTTCTTTGTATGTTAAAACTTGACATTGTTTTGCAGAGGGCTTACAAAGCTTGCCTGGAATACTCCAAATTTAAGCTTTGCTCGTTTGTTTTCTATTGCCCTCATAAATTGGGTGTTCTGTAATAGCTGAGCTCAAATGTTGTTGTTTTTATTGCTAATGTCAATAGTGGAAATTAAGAAATGGAGGGCTTTATTCTGTTCAACGGACCAGCCTCTCTCTGAACAATTCCATCCTTTCATGGATAATGAACGTTGTGCTGTAAATTGTTCTGGAGGTGAACAAATAAGTTCACCGCTGTTTAAAAATTGGTGAGGATATTGCCTGTTGATTTTTACAGGAAATGCCAGTGAGACACTTCAGATTTGATTTAGATACCCTTGATTGAAAGGGAAAAGAGTAAGACATGTGGCTTTGTAGATGTTGTATCTTGTTTGGATTCACAGTAAGGATTCAGCAATTGTTCCCAAAGATGGATACCACTTATGATTTCAAATGATGTTGTAGGTCTCCAGATAAAAGCAAAGAAGAACAATATTTCTGCTTTTAAAAAAAACAGAAAAATGTTGAAAATCTCATGAGTGGCAATGGGTGGAACAAAAAGTGAAATGTGGCTAATTCATAAGATTATTGCTTATTGTTATGATCGATCACAAAGTTATCCAGATGTTTTGATTGGATTTGGCATTTTTATTCACTTAATATAATTGCTTTCTCCAGTGAATTCCCTATATGACATGGGCAAAATAAGTGAGATGCAGTTTTGTGATTTTTTTTCATTTGCTGATTGAGTTCTTTCCAAGGACCTGTGATAGGCAGAATTTATTGTTTGTTGATGTTATAGGTATTGTCACAAGATGTAAAGCTGCAATTGGCTGGTGGTGATTTGTTTGCAATTGACTGGTGGTGATTTTTTTTTCACCCAATGCTGACACTATTCAAATGGTTTTCCAAAGGTTTTTGGGATTGCACCCCTTGCTTCCTTTTGCCACAGACAATCTACTGCTATATAAATTTTTATTCATTAAACATGAAATTCAGTCAACTGACCCAGTGGTGGGATTCAATTGTTTTTTACTACCTGTTCTGTGGGTGTGGCTTGGTGGGCATGGGGTGGCTTGGTCGGCGTGGCTTGGTGGGGATGGCAGGGGAAGGATACTGCAAAATCCCCATTCCCTCTCTAACCTGCTTTCCAGCTCTGTTCTCCTGTGTAGGGCAACAAAAGAAGACCCAGCCGATCAGCTGGGACTCGGGAGGCAGAGAATAGATGGGGGGCAGGTACAGTCAGAGGTGGTGTTTGCCGGTTCTCTGAATTACTCAAAATTTCTGCTACCGGTTCTCCAGAACTGGTCAGAACCTGCTGAATACCACCTCTGGACTGAATATTTAAAAATGTATCACCAATATCATTGACCGGAGCTGATGATTGATATGGGTTGCTGCCAGCATCCTAGATATCAACCAAGTATTTTCTTAAAATGTACGATGTTCCGAGTAGTTCAAATTTTGCAGTTCCGCTGGCGTTATAGCTCTACAATTCTAAAACACAGGCAGGCAGGCAGACACAGAGGGGTGGAGGGGAGAGAGAGGGAGAGAGGGAGGGAGAGGGAGAGAGAAAGAGAGAGAGAAACTCAAAAGTGAAGAACAGTCATTGATTCCTTTGGAATAAAAAAGCTAGATTTGAGGACAACCTTGTTTCTATCTCCCACAGCTCAGAACTGTCTTTGAAAGAGATGAACCGCTAGTCTCCCATGAAACATGATGAGGGAACAAATGTGACATATTTTATACAACTCCCAGTAGACAAGCATGAGCAAAGGGGAGAAGAATGCAATTATGATCTGAAAGAGAAAAGTAGAATTTGATTAGCCTGGGTTATAAATAGCAATTTAAAACCACAGTGTAAAATCAATTCTGTTAAACAGCAATCCCTCTGCATTATGTTTACTTCCCACTTAGTCTGTCATCCAATATTTTCCACTCTTAGAAGATACGAAAAGGAACGTCTTTATATTGTTCTTTGATTTCCAAACAAAGCTTATTACCTTCTAGCTACAGAAGGTATATTCTATGTTCAGAAGTTTTAATAAAAAAAAAGAGAGAAATTGTATAAGTACCAAAGCTATCTTATGTTCTAAGTGACCAACAGAACTATAAAAGTGGATTTGGCATAAACCCTGCTGTACTGACGTCATCTTCATCAAAACAGACATACTATTCCCCCAGTACAGTACTATAGTGAAGATGCACCAAAGCTGGTGCAGAATTACTCTGGGCTGTGGACGCCAGCTATTCCTTCCTATTTACAATGATGCTGAAACGAGGAATGATCACTTCTAGTGTAAGTTCACTAGAAACTTACCCTTTCCTATTTCCATCCAGCTAACATGTGCAAGCCCAACTTTTCTGTTCGTCAGATATTTGCAAAAGAGGATCACATGTCCCTGGGACAGTGCAACCATCATAAATATGAGTCAATTCCTAAGCGTCTGAATTTTGCTCACACGACCATGGGGCTGCTACAACAGTCATAAGTGTGAAAAATGGTCATAACTCACTTTTTTTCAGTGCTGTTGTAACTTTGAACTGTCAGTAAATGAACTCTTGTAAGTTGAGGACAAGCTGTATGCCATGGGTGGAAATTATGTTGTGATGAAACCTATTTTGTCACTTGCCCAACCTTGCAGATGCCTTCGCTATGGATACTAAAGATAGTAAACATAGTTTTTCTCCTTCACAACTTAAGGATGTTCTTCACTGTAGGAAGAATACTACATCAGCACAGATAGAATTTGACAGAAGAGGAGAAATAAGAAATAACCGTCTTGGTCTCAGTTATGCTCCAATTGACCAACTGAACTATTACCAACTTCATCCATATCATCACAATAGAGAATAGGATCTGTCTAGAACAGTTTCTGTGAACAGCAAACCATGACCAATCTTCACGGACTCTGACATTACTACCTGCACTTTTCATCTAATTCTAAATGTAAAGTTGTAAATGTTTATTACTTTTCATCGGTTCATTTTCCACTTTAAGCTAATGGAGAGACATTCAAAAGCAAGGATTTCTGTAATGGGGTTATGATTCTAAGCCAAAGGCTTGAACAAATGATGTTTAGCACCTAGATGTCAAAATCCATTCTAATCAGGATTATACTAATCAATAACAAAGCACTTTCTTATTTCTGAGGTTTAGAGAAATCACTGTATGTGTCTTCTACAGAAGTGAATTATCATTGAGTTTAATAGAGTGATCCTTTTGTAAAACGTGAATGGGATTGAATCTGAAATCTTTCATAAAGCTATTATTCATTAGATGCTTCTACAGCTTGTTGTTTTCTGTTTGTCAGGGCTTCCTCTCCTCAAGCCCTGGGAAAGAAATCCCCTTGACTCCATAGATTAGAGAAAAGGTACTTTAACTAGGAACAAACTGAATACAGCAAAGGTCGGGCAAGATCTGAAGAAAAGAGCTGAAGCAAACCAGTGGTAGGATTCAATTTTTTTTTTTACTACCGGTTCTGTAGACGTGGCTTGGTGGGCGTGGCAGGGGAAAGATACTGTAAAATCTCCAGTCAGAGATGGTATTTGCCAGTTCTCCAAACTACTCAAAATTTCCACTACCGGTTCTCCAGAATTGGTCAGAACCTGATGAATACCACCTCTGAAGCAAACCCCAGAGCCCACTCCCCCCACCCCCAAGTAGCTAGACAACCAATCATCGGCCAGAAAAATATCTTGGGAAAGTCTCTAGTCCAGGTGCACTGTTCCTCCATACATTCTGAAGGCTGGCCTTGGTCATTTTAAACAACCCAAGCTGGCCTCCCTGAGACCAAATCTCCTCACTGCTTCTCAGAAATTTCATTTACACCTCCTGCATGCCTCTACCCGCCCCCCCTCCCAAAATACCCAGTGCTTTCCTCTCCCACTGTTTCCATGGCAGCTGGCAGCAAGCTTGAAAGAAAGTAATGATGGATGCTCACACTGTTATCTTTTCAGAGTGAAATGGATACATACATACATGCATACATACAATGTTTCTCATATAATAAGGCCGGGTCTTATTATTTTTTTGAGCCCCGAAAAAATGGCTAGGCCGTCTTTTCGGGGGTGATTTAATTCCCCCCCCCTCCTTGCATCTTAGGGCAGGCGGCGACAGCTTGGATGTTGACCTCGGCGTTGGTGGGGCACTTCGTATCAGGGTCAACGCAGGCAGCACCATATCTGGGTGTGCCACAAAAGTACTTCCTAACGGCAAGCCCCCCCCCACCATTCCCCCCCCCACCATTTTGCATGTTTTAATATAGGCCTTAATTTGGGGGGAGGGGCTTAATTTCATTTCATGCCTATAAAACATGCTGGGACTTCCTATTGGGGGAGGCCATATTGTTGGAGAAACAGGGTACATACATACATACATCTAAGATTCTGAATACAGCTAAGATTCTGAATAATAATACACATCATCTGTGGTATTTTATAGACACATGCCAGTTTCCATCCCCTCCATCTGAAAATCAGGCCCAATTAAAATGGAAAATGACTGTAGCATGGCTGCTTGGAATAAATGATGAAGGTTCCAATTACATTACAGAATTTGCAAGCATTGCAAAGCTTGACTGCCTAACTGATGTCCTGATAATGTTCCCCATAATTACTTTGATGGGTTTAATTTTGCTTAAACATGCACAATGTTGGCCTCTGGTGCTAAAGATAAGCTGTGGGAAAGGTTGGTTATCTAACCTACACAGCAATTTTACTGCCTGGGGCAGTGGATTCCTACACGGAAGCTTCTGAAGAATTTGGTGCTCTGCTGGGTTCATGCCAGCAAGATGGACACGGGGGAAAAGCAGAGAGTGGAGCGGGGGGAGGTGTTTCGTTTTATTCTAGGTATCCTTGGCCATTTTTTTTTCCAGAAGGAAAATCGTGCAGAGAGCTCTCAGATAATGTTATAATGTTTTTCCTCTTTTTCTTTTCAAGAGGCAGATAACAAGGAAGGTGAAGACTGTAGATATTATGAAAGTTGTCCATCATGAGGAACACAATTTGCCTATCTCCCCCAGGAAACACCAGTAAGACCTCTTGAATTTTTTATTTTTATTTTTGCAAGGAGAAGGGCAATTGAAGTGTGATCTCTGTTTTCATTCCAAAGATAGGGTGTACTCTTCTAGAATGCCTGCCTTGAATCCTAGAAAGTAAATGTCTATGAAACATTGTCCAGGTTTCAGCTGATATCTATAGTCTATAATCCTACGTAGCTTCTTCTCTGGTAATATCACACTACTAACTAGAGCATACAAAACATTTGCTAGACCTATACTTGAATACAGCTCATCAGTCTGGAACCCATGTCATGTATCTGATATTAACACAATTGAAAAAGTCCAGAAATATTTCACAAGAAGAGTTCTCCGCTCCTCTATTCATTGCAGAATACCTTAGGCCACCAGACTTGAATCTCTAGACCTAGAAAATCTAGAACTACGCCGCCTTCGGTCCGATCTAAATATAGTATATAAAATCATACATTGCAATGTCCTACCTCCAAATGAATACTTCAGCTTCAATCAAAACAATACAAGAGCACACAATAGATACAAACTCAAGGTTAACTGTACCAAACTTGACTGCAGAAAATACGATTTCAGCAACAGAGTGGTCAATGTCTGGAATACTCTACCTGTCTCTCTGGTTTCTTCCCCAAACCCCCAAAACTTTAACCTTAGACTGACTACTATTGACCTCACCCCTTTCCTAAGAGGCCTGTAGAGGGCGTGCATAAGCGCACCAATAGTGCCTACTGTCCCTGTCCTATTGTTTCTTTTATTTTTCTTATAAGTATCTATCTCATGTATTCAAAACTATGTTTATTGTTATACCTGTATCTTGTAAGCGATTGACAAATCAAATAAATAAATAAAAATAAAAAAATAGTCTATACCAGTGATGGCTAACCTTTTCCACATCGCGTGCCGAAGTGTGCTCATGCCTGCACCCATGATGCAATGTGTATGTGCCTCCCCCGCCTCTTGCTATGCCTACGCAAGCCCCTGCATGCAAGCCTCTACGTATGCGTATGTGCCCCTGCACCTCTGCCTCTGCGCATGGACGCACGTCTACCCACACACATGCGTGGCAGATACCCAACAATCAGCTGGCTGGTGGGGGACACCCGTGCATGCACAATGGGGCTCTTCCGGGTGACCTCTCGTGTGACAGCAGAAATAGCTCTGCATGCCACTTCCAGCATGCGTGCCAAAGGTTCGCCATCACGGGTTTATACTATACACCAGTGGTGTTAAACTCAAGGCCCGTGGGGTGCTTAAATCTGGCCCATGGGGCTGGATTTCAAAGGACTGGCTTGCGGTGCCAATGGCAGTTAAAACCGGCTCCGTGCACACACACCCTCCACACCTCGTTTTCACCTTCCATGGCATCCTGTAGCACTGTGCTGGCTGAAAACGGCCCAAAAACCAGGCCTGAAAATGGCCAGCAGAGTGCTGCAGGAGCCCATGGACGGTGAAAATGAGGTGCGGGGGGGGGGAGGGGGCTGTGCGCAGACCCCCCCCATGCCCTGTTTTGGCCAGTAGGATGCTGCAGGAGGCATCCATCCTGCCCTCCCAATGCCCCCACCTTGCAGAAGAGAACTACAATGCTGATTTGGCCCTCAAAGAAATCCAGTTTGACACCCCTGGCCTATACTAAACTATAGTCCAGGGATGACTACAGTTTGCCAAACAAAAGAAATTAGGGCATACCTAAAATAGAGCATACCTAAAATGTGAAACAGGAGGCTATATTAAAGAAAGCATATGGTGTGTTTAAAGAACATTTGATTTCATGGCAAAGAAAGTACAGAAGAATCTTGAACTCACTCATGTTAAAAAAAAAAAGGGACAGGAGTTTGATGACAGTTTTGATCGCCATTTTGGTTTTTGTTTTTTTTTAATCCCTCCACCCCGACTCTTTATGGATATGCCTGATCTTATTGAATCAATTAAAAATCTTTAAATCAGGGCAGGCAATCTTTTGATGGGTGGAGGGGAGGGCTGCATGGACGAAGCCATGACACAAATTGGTGTGGTTGTGTCAAGCATTTGGGATGAGTTTTTGTCTAATTTTATTTAATTTTGTTCTGTTTCTTTGTGTAAATAACACTTTTGGTGATGTTTTTAATAATTTGCATTAAAACCTGTTTGGGATTTCTCCAAATGTTTTCTTAGAATGGGAATATGTGCTTTGACACTCAATAACTATTGATGAATTTTGGGGGTTCAGTTTGAATGCCTTTCCTACAACGGACTTAATTAAACAATGCTAAAAGAATGCTGCCTTCGTCTTTTTTTGTGTGTGTGTGTTTGTAAGGAGATCTTTGTGGCATTTTTCCCTTTTATGTTTCTCCTTATTTAATTGCCTGACACGCTATTTGCAGTTTGAACTTGTAATAGCTTTAATTTGTTATTACTGATATTGTTAATTGCCTTGGAATTCATTACAGGACAGAAAGGTGGAAAAGAAATCTCCTAATTGATGCAAGGATGGGAGAATAATGATTTGCCTAAGGCCACATATGAATTCATGGCTCAAATGAGATTTCAATTACTATGCTACACAATCCTCTTGTTCCATTTAGTGGAACTGCATTATGGAATAGCCACAATCATCATCCCCAGATCAGAAGTGACTGATCACCTTAAATCATCCATTAAAGTTTACATAAGAATTAGAAGAACTATCCCTCAAAGCCTATGAAAGACTGCCCTGACCTCTCTTTCTCTTCTAAAAAAATAATAATAATTACAAGGCTTAGGCCCTGTTTTAGCCAACATCATCTGCTCCAAAATTCCAGCTTAATGTTTTCCAGCTGAGCACTTAATTCTGCACTATACAGCACAGTCAATGTTAAAAAAACACACATTTTCCTCAGGTAGATAGGTGATTTCCTGATAATCTGTCTTCTTATTGTTCAAAATGCAGCATGGCTGATAAGTGGCTAAGATAGAGCTATTGATCAAGTCAGTACATGTTCTCATTACAAAACAGATTGATTCTTTCCTTTTATAGATCCTATCATAGAAAGTTGCTGCCTAATCTTTTTGTAAGTTTCAAAAGAGAGCAAGTATATGCTCGAATGTCAGAACTCTTTTGCCAACAACTTCGTTTTTAGTCTGTTTCAATGATCTGGCATTGTGAGAAGTAACAGAGGTGAATTAAAAAAAAAAGATAGAATTCTATATTTGGACTTAAGTGGAAAATTAGATAGCAAGTACTATCTTGCAAGGTGGATTTGTGAATTCTACATTGTAGATGGGAAATTAATCTCAATAAGGCTGGGCTGAGTAGTTGTGGCATATAGATGAAATGCAAATAAAACTTTCATAGAAACACAGTTAAGCTCAAAACTCTTTCCCATAACATTTTTACAGAAAACAAATACAGAGTAATATTATATTTGTCAAAGGGGAAGAGGATAGATTGGAAGCCTTTTGCATTGAAAATACCCCATGGAAATTGCTACAATAGCTTTGAACAACTTGAAGACAATAGCTTTGAACACATGAAAAATGGTTGCAGGAATTGGGTATGTCTAGTCTAGTGAAAAGAAGGACAAGGGTTAACATGATAGCAGTGTTCTAGTATTTGAGGGCCACAAAGAAGAGGGGCTCAACCTATTTTCCAAAACACCAGAAAGCAAGACAAGAACCAATGGATGGAAACTAATCAAAGAGAGAAGCAATGTAGAACTAAGGGGACATTTCCTAACAGTGAGAATAATTAACCAGTAGAGCAGCATGCCTTCAGAAGTTGTGGGTGTTTCATCACTGGAGGCTTTTAAGAAGAGACTGGACAGTCAATTGTCTGAATTGGGAATTGGACTCGATGACCTCCATAGTCGCTTCCAAATCTGTTATTCTACAAATTCAATGAACTCTTCCTTCCTTCCTAGGCATACTGAACAGAAATGAAAGCTAGATAACCTTAAACCAGTGTGGTTCAGCTGGGAGAACTATTTCTTTTTCTTTTGAGTAGCATGTTTGTATTTGAAAAAAAAAACCCCAACCTGTTCACATAAATTAGGGAGAAGGAGCAGGAGCAAGACAAACTCAAAGGCTGTGCAAAGCTTCAGAAAGATACTTGAAGTGGAAGAAACATTAGTCAAAATATCCCACGGAAGCAATTCTGTGAATCAAAAGTGAGGATCCAGTTCAAAGCCACAATTAGGAGCAGGTAATGATGAAGCTCTTTGCAACCTTGTGAAACACTTAATAGATTCAGCGGGTGTTTTTTTCCCCCTGCTGCTCATAGGACTGTTACAGATATTGTGTTGTATTGCAATTTCACTCTCTTATCCAGGGAATGCTGAGAGGGGTAGAGTAATATGACTGGCTCTCAGTCATTGACAGGAGCAGTCAACCAATGAGATTTATTACCTCATTAAACAGTCTGCCTACTGAGCACTTTTGAAGTAACCAAGCTAACATTACTTTAGGTTTGTTCACTTTTTCAGCTCTCAACTTCAAATAGAATATATATGTAGTCCAGAGTTTACAGTGGAGTCCTTGGTGTTCTCTGAGTTTATTTGTTTACTTGCAGATGTTTCAATATCCAACTAGGTAACATCAAGATGATGATGATGGTGATGATCCACGTTGACGATGTTACTTCGTTGGGCAATAAAACATCTGCAAGCAAACAACCAAGATCAGAGAGCACCAAGGACACCACAGTTTTCATTTTCTTTAATGTGGCCTACCAGAGGCCTTAATTTTACCCTCTCTTATGCTAACTGATTGATAGACTTTTGTCCTGGTCTTATCAATGAATTTGGGAATTTATTAAGTCTCAGCATTCTGAAAGGGGATCAAGGCTGATGGTCAGTTTAGTATGTACTCTTAAGTCAACTCTTGATTGGGACAGATTTAAAACATTCAACAAATGTGTGTGGGCTAATGTTTACCAGGCATTGACCTAAACATTTGCTCTTCCTTAGAATATAGGATAGCAAGAACATAGATGCCAGTTCTCCTGTGCCAGTCTCATATTACGAAGCCTGCTATCTTCGTTGCACATCATTTCACGAACTAAATTAATTAACAAAGCATTTCCAGCATGCCACAAACAAGGCCTGTCAAAGTTGACGGACTCCTTGGAAGACAACAATCTTGCCAACTAGTGATAACCCCATTATGAAAGGTTGGAAAGCTATATTCCATGGAGACAAGCCTATGATAATTCTTCCAAGTCTTGCCCAGAAGACTCAAAAGTCTGCCAATGTAATTAGGCTAGCGTGAAACTCAATGAAGCTGGAGATGAGGAGCTGTTCCAGGTAGTCTCCCACATTTGATTGCAGGAAATACGACTTCAGCAATAGAGTGGTCAATGTCTGGAATACTCTACCCGACTCTGTAGTTTCTTCCCCAAACCCCAAAAACTTTAACCTTAGACTGTCTACTATTGATTGTGGGTAGTCTCCCACACTTGATTGCAGGAAATACGACTTCAGCAATAGAGTGGTCAATGTCTGGAATACTCTACCCGACTCTGTAGTTTCTTCCCCAAACCCCAAAACTTTAACCTTAGACTGTCTACTATTGACCTCACCCCTTTCCTAAGAGGTCTGTAAGGGGCGTGCATAAGCGCACCAACGTGCCTACCCCTGTCCTATTGTTTCTCTTATTCTTCTTTTATTTTCTTATATGTACCCATTTCATGTATTCACAACTATGTGTACACTTATACTTATTATCTTGTAAACAATTGGCAAATCAAATAAATAAATAAATAAATAAAACATTTGACAGGCAGTTATAGCCATCCTGACATGTCAGAAGCACAGTGATCAGAGGCCGCAAAGCATTCCACACCATGGGACCATGTCAATGCTTATTTGATCTCCTGCCAAGCCTGGCACTTCGGGAAAACAAACATATTAACAAAAGGTAAGACCTTATTTTTACAAAGGTTTTTGACTGCTCTCTTTTAAAGTAGATTGGAATCTGTTCTGCATGGCAGTTTATTGAATTACAATAATACTGTAAATCTATTCAAAATAAATTCAAAATTAAAACATAGAATTCCCAATAGCGAGTAGTGAAAATGAACAATATTATACAAACCTTTGAAACCTGCATATGGCTGCTTATTCATATATTATGGCAAATGCTACAGGCAAAAAAGCAATGTTTAGCAATGAATTCCTTGAGTCAGAATCAGATTGCTTAGACAGTAATATATGTAGATAAAAATGAATCTGAACAACCGGGGCATTTGTCTAACAGTGGAGCCCTTTCTGCATTGATTCAGATAACGTAGGGCATGTCAGCTCTTACTATTAAAGCTGTTCCTGGCCTAAGCTCAGCCTGCTTAAATTAAATGTATACATGTAAAAACATCAACATGCATTAAATCAAAAATATTTTAACAATTCCTTAAAAAATAAACCTGTCCTCTTGCTTTCAAAGGTCTTTCAGAGATATATCATCACGATGAAAGCTGTAATAGTAGAATGGTTTTATTTGTTTTGCAAATATATGGTTGCTGATTGGAAACCTGAGAGATACCTTTCTTTTTTTCTTTTTTTATAAAACAAGTTTTATTGGTTTTTAAAGACAAACAAAAACAAACAAAAAATAAAAACATCCAACTTTTTTTCATAAATGTACAAACAGTGTGTCGGTTGGTTTACAATTTTTTTGTGTATCCATTTCATAGTCTCAATTACAGTTACATTGCATAATAACTCATATTATCAATCAAAAATTGAATACCCTAGTATCACTATTAATCAATCATTTGACTATAATTTTGTTCATTCATACTTTATGAGATAACTATAATTTACTTAGTTTAATTTATAACAATTCATATAATCCTCCCAAATCTATCCTAAAAACATTTTATAGATATGATAACAAAAAAAGAAATACATCTTTATATATTCATTATTTTCTAAAATTCTAAATATAAACAATTATAAAATTGAGGATAAACAATTTTATAAAATTTGGGACCTTTTCTATCAATGGTTAGATAATAAAATACAATAATAGAATATTTAGAATTTTAGAGAGATACCTTTCTTTTTTTGTTTCCCTGAGTTTTGTACCTTTTCTTTGCTTTTCATTCAATAGATCTAAAGCAATAAATCCTATCCATCCTTCTTCCAGTCATTAACCAATGGAGTATTTGGGAACTGGAGAGGAAACCCTTCTATCTCAAATTATTAGAAAAATGGTAAACATTACTGGTCTACTTATTGAGAGGAAAAAAATCTGAAGTGTCCATTAAACATAAAAAAAAAAATTCAACAGCATCTTTAAAGACATTAAAATTAGAAATAAATTCGGGAAAACAAAGAAAGTCTACCAAAATGTCTCCAAATCAAAGAGAAGATCCAGATCAAATAAAGATGGAAACAGCATACTGAAATGATGCACAATTGGGTTGTGAAGTTAAGGTTAGAAAGTATTTCCTATGTGCAAGAATCTATAATACTGGAAAATGGGTTTAGGTGAGCTCGCCAATCAATACCAAGTTGGAAGCTTACAGGATGAAAAGCAACAAAAATTCATACCAGCAAACCTGGAAAAGTGGCCCACAGTGGCCCACCAATTGGAAGAGGTCAATCTATATACCAATGCCAAAGAAAGGAGACTGAACAGAATGTTTAAATTATTGTACAATATCTTTAAATCACATGCTAACAAATTAATCTTTAGGATTATTCAATATAGATTAGAGACCTACATGAAAAAGGAGATATTTGGTTTTAGAAAAGGCTTTAAGAAGAAGAGACGTTGTTGATGCATGCTGGATAATTGACAAAACTAAAGTATATACAAAACTAAAGTATATACGAACACAATACAGAAGCCTGATGATGGCAGATTCTGCCGAAACGTTGCTACAACTTTAAAAGCACAACTATAATGACGTGGGAAAATACCTGAACAAAGCTGAATACCATACATGTAAGTACCCGCGAAAACTTAAGAAAACACACACACACACACACACACACACATATATATGGTCAATATGTGCTTTGTTGATTATAAAACATCCATTGATTGTGTCACCAGGCTATAGACTGTGCTTAGAAAAATAAGAACCCTTGAACATCTCATATGAAACCTATATACAGGACAGAAAGCCACAGTGTAGATTGGCTGATTATGTTCCATCAGGTCATTTTTTGTCTCCTAGTGACCTAGGAATTGTCTTCAAGACAAGCTACCCTTTCATATCTTTTAATGGTAGCCCATCTGCCTTGCATCTAGTCATCTCTTCCTTTCCACCTTTCCCTACATTAGAGCCTTTTTTCCAGAGAGCTGAGTCTTCACTTAATAGATCAGAAGTAGGATAATTTGAGCTGGTAAATTGTGCCTAGAGTGAGAAACTCTGGTTTGTTCGGTGATCCATTGGTTTGTTTTCTTGGCTGCCTATAATATTCTCAGGAATCTTCTCCAAGACTCAAAAGCATCAACGCTCTTCCTACCCTGCTTCTTTAATGTCCAACTTTTGCTTCTGTAGAGTATCACAAGAAATACCATGGCTTGCATGACTCTGTTCTTTGTAAGTATAGACATATCACAGTATTTGAATACATTTTCCAAGGCCTTCATGGCTGCTCTGGTCTCTGGTCTTCTTTTATTGTTGATGGTTGATCCTAAAAGGCAGAAGTTATCAAACACTGTGATATCTTCATTGACTGTTTGTTTTATCTTGGCCACTAATTTGATCTTCTTTACATTTAGTCTCATTTTTTCCCTTATGCTCTTTGACATTTAGTGCAATAGCTTGCAGATCTTTTCCATTTTTTGACTATCAGGATACATTTACTTATTTATTTAGCGTATGGCACATCATCCATATCAAGGTATAATACTGTCAATCAGCACAGCATTAACAATAACCACAGAGAAGGTTATTTATATTTTTCCCTCCAATTTTAAATCCATGCTCAGCATCTTTCAAGCCAGCTTTCCTTAACATATATTGCACATACAGTTTGAATAACTAAGGGGAGACTATATAGTCTCATCCTTTGCTAATTTGGAGTCAGTCTGTTTTATCATGTTCTGTGGCTTCCTGACTTATACACAAGTTTCTCCTGAGGAGAATGAGATGATGTAGGATTTTTTTTTGCGCACTTATAGTTTGTCTTGATTGATAAAAAGGCTGTTCTATAATCAATGAACCCTATACTGCTTTTGTTTTTGGTATTCTTTGGCTTTTCAATACAGTCTGGATACACCATAGCAAAGCAGACTGGTTCCAGGTGAGCAAAGTAATGAGTTAAGGCTATGTTATTTATTTATTTATTTGCTCTTATTCAACCTATATCTTTGCATACATGTTGGTGGAGATTAGTTAGAACATGAGCATGGTTTTAAAAATGAAGGGAGAAACACCAGTCATCTGGGTTATACTGATGACACCACTCTAATAGCTTAAAATGCAAATAATATGAAAGCTCTAGTAATGAAAGTCAAAGAGCACAGGGAAAATGTCATTAAATATAAAGAAGACCAAACTAATGACAACACCAGCTACCAGCCTTAGAATTTATAATGAAGATATTGAAGTTGTGGTTAGCAGCTGCCTTTTAGAAGCAATTATCAATGGGAAAAGAGCCAGCAATCAAGAGATAGGGCACAAACCAACAGGATAGCAATTGAAAGCTTTGGAAAAGATATTCAAAAGTGGTGACGTATCTGTACTTAGAAAGATCAAAACTATAGGGAAAGTTGGGCTTTGAAGAAGCAGTAGTGTTGATATATTTGAACTTTGTTGTTGGATAAGGCATCTATGATTACCAAGAATAGCCAAATGGAACATAGAACAAATTGATCCCAGAATTCTCACCTGAGGCACAAACATATAAAAAATGGTTGCTGGAACTGGGTATGTCTACTTTGATGAAAAGAAGGGCAAGAGTAGCAGTGTTCCAATATCTCAGGGGCTGCCACAAAGAAGAGGGGGTCAAGCTATTCTCCAAAGCACCTGAGGGTAGGACAAGAAGCAATGGGTGGAAGCTAATCAAGGAGAGAAGCAACCTAGAACTAAGAAGAAATTTCCTGACAGTGAGAACAATAAACCAGCTGGAACAGCCAGCCTCCAGAAGTTGTGAATGCCTCCAACACTGCAAGGTTTTAATAAGAGAGTGGATAACCATTTGTCTGAAGTGGTGTAGGGTATCCTGCCTAAGCAGGAGGTTGGACTAGAAGACCTCTAAGGTCCCTTCCAACTCTGTTATTCTATTCTATTCTATCTTGGACACATCAAATGAAGAATTGGCTCTCTTTCTTGGCTAATGCCAGGAAAGGTGGAAGGAAAAAGAAGAGGACAACTAACAACATGGCAGATAGACCTTATCACATTGGGGATGCATATACTGTTGGAAAACCTGAAGTGCCAGATCATCCTTGGAAAGTCTACCTATGTGTTGCTAACAGTTGACTTGGTAGCACATAACCAATTAAAAGAATCAGTAATATGCCTAATAACATTTAACTATCAATTTGTTAATGTAGGTGGTCCTTGACTGACAACCATTCATTTAGTGACTGTTTGAAGTTACAATGTTACTGAAAAAAGTATCTTATGACCAGTTTTCACACTTATGAAAATGCAGCATTCCCATGATCAGAGGATCAAAACTCAGGTGCTTGGCAACTGGCATATATTTATGATTGCACTGTCCCAGGGTCATGTGATCATCATTTGTAACCTTCCCAACTGGCTTCCGACAAGCAAGTAAATGGGGGAAGCCAGATTCACTTAAAGGTATCAGGGTAATGACTTAAGAGCTGACCAGCTGCTATGATGATGTAATGCTGGGAACGAGTCAGCAAGGTTTTTGGGCTGATATCACTTTAAGAGCCTGTAATAAGAAGGGGCCCTTTTGGGGCATATCTCTCTCTCCATGTGTGCTTCCGTGCAGTAATTGTTGATTGCTGTTTGTTTGAGGTCTGACTAAAGTAATTGTATGTATATATTTTTGTAGATAAAACCACTATTTAAATACAAACCTCTGTTTACTGTATTTGCTGGGTTGTCTCATATAGTCACACTGTGCGCATTCTGACGAACAGCCACATGATTAACTTAAAAGCTGCAGTGAATCGCTTAACAACTGTGACCAAAAAGGTCATAAAATAGGGCAAAACTCACTAACCACTGCCTTGCTTAGCAACTGAAAATTTCTATTTGTGCCATATTCTTTACATTCCATTCCAATTATCTCATTTGCTCAGGTAAATGCAAGAAATGATCCCATATCCTATATTCTAAAAGTGTCACTGCAATAAGACTCAATTTCTTTACTGAATGTGAACACAAACTTATATTTAGCAGATTAATCCCAGTATGTATTATAGCTGCAGTGAGGGGGAAAAAAAGTCTCACATATAAATTTTCTCATTAAAACCCCCACTATGGACAGATCTTTCTCGATATTATAAAGGGTATTTTAAAAATCATACATGATTTCTAGGAAACAGACCCTGAGGAACAATCACTTTAGACTGCACATCTGTTTATTTTCAGCACTGTTTCAACATCTGTGGAACATTGTCAGAATTTTCAAGCTCACTAATTCTTTTTTTCATGTGAATCAGTCATTAAGGCTTTCATCTCTGTGGTTGTCTGATATCGAAAAAGTTTTGTTTCCCCACACCCACTATAGTTTGTTTAGCAGGATCAATTTAGACATTCTAAAAGACTATGTCACAAGAGCAAGCCACTCCAAATCACTACTCTGTAGTTTCTCTCTTTTGGGTCAGGAATTATTCCAGCTTTTCTTATTCTTCAGCTTCACTTCTGAGAATCTGATAGGAGTGTTCCAATATCTCAGGGGCTGCCACAAAGAAGAGGGAGTCAAGCTATTCTCCAAATCACCTTTAATATTATTCATATCTTTCATATTTACAATACAGTCTTTATCTGGTTTTGTTCTTTGTAGCTCATCCTACTGCCAAAGGACAAAAGAAAAATATGTGTCAGCCTTTATAGAATGTCTCTTCTCCTTGAGCAATGACAAACTCTTCCTTCACGTTTAGCATTACAAATCTTATTTCCAAGAGGAATATCCAGTTTCTCTCTCATATAGATAGATAGATAGATAGATAGATAGATAGATAGATAGATAGATAGATAGATAGATAGATAGATAGATAGATAGATAGAGAGAGAGAGAGATAGAGAGATAGAGAGATAGAGAGATAGATAGATAGATAGATAGATAGATAGATAGATAGATAGATAGATAGATAGATAGATAGATAGATAGATATAGAACCTGATGTTTGTTTGAATTAGTGAATAAATAAATAGATAAATAGGCATTTGCCCTGAACCAGCCAGTCTTTGGTTTGTGATATACACTTAACAACCATTCATTTAGCAACTGTTAAAAGTTATATCAGCATTGGGAAAAGTAACTTACAACGGCTCCTTGCACTTACGACTGTTGCAACATCCCACCATCATGTGATCAATAGCCAGACTTTTGGCAACTGGCATGTATTTACAAAGATTACTGTGTCGTGGAATCATGTGATTGCCATTTGTAACCTTCCCAGTTGACTTTTGACAAGCAAAATCAACAGGGGAAGCCAGATTAGCTTAGTGATCACAAAGTTCACTTAACAACTGCAGTGATTCACTTAACAACCAGAGCAAAAAAACAACAACCTGTAAGATTGGTCATTTCAACCACCTTGCTTAACAACAAAAATTCTGTTCCAATTGTACAGTTATGACAAATCTGATATTTTTCTGCCAAGTGCAATTAGAGAAACTTACCAAAGCTCTGTTTTCCATTTATTTATTTACTAACAGGGTACCCGTGCTTCGCTATGAAACTATGTGATCGGGCAAGTTTTTGGGGAAGAAAATAAGTGGGGGGGGATTGTGCCTCTGCCTACCAGCATTTATCGGTATTCATCTGGCTAGTGTCCTGTCAGTGTGTGAGAGAGTTGAGGACTGTCTGGAAACTGAAACAGTATTTGCTGTGTGAGCTAGAAGGAGACAAGGAGCCTGGGTGTGGCTTAGCTCAACTGTTCTGTATTAAAGCTGCTTGGTGCTGTGAAACTAAAACTGAAACTCCTCTGCTTGTGTTTTGCATTTGGAAGTTATTTCTTTTCAGGTGGTGAGGGGGAGTAGAACTCCTTAGCATCAGAGCGTGTTAATAATAATATACAAAATACTAATGCTCTGATGGTCATTTTGAAAAATCCTTTCTTAGTGAGCACCTAGAAGCCAAGATGTCAAATTTCAAATTTGTAGGCTTTATGGTTCTGGAGATTTTGTGATGGTGCATGAGTGGTATTTCACTTTTATATAGATTTATTTATTTATTTATTTAATTTATGCACCACCCATCTCATCTAAGCGACTCTGGACAGCTGCACTTGGGGAAATTGCAGGGTTTGGCATACCTGGAGAGCAATGGATGAGCTTGATCCTGGGAAAACAACTTTCAAGATCATGGTATCCCCCCGCTACTTGGCATGGTGGTGATGGAGTGCTGCTTTTATGTAAGTGGACTGTTATGAACTAACATAAACGTATTTTAATAAAGCTTGACAACCTTGATAGAAAAGCAGGCTCGTAATCCTGCACTTTTGATTGGCCCGTGGATAGCGAGCTGGGATTAGTCCTTACGGAGCAACCTGATTGGCTATTAGCGGAACGCTCTCATTGGGTACAATTTAAACGTTTTAACGTAAGTCATTGGGTAATGGGACAGCAGCCAGCCCTATAAAAGAGCTGCTGCTGCCCAGGGTTTTGCTATGTTCCTGATTGTTAATAAAGAGTTGAAGTTCACTGTTCACTGCCCGCCTCCGTTCCTTGTGCCCATGCCCAGAACATAACACGGACAGTGGATTGCAACTTTTGCGATCAGTTACAAGAAAATGAGTACAGCTAAAAAAACTGGAAGGATTTTTATGACTTAAGAATTAAAAAAAATGCCCAAATAATGACATTTACAACTAATTCTTCCAATTCAGTCTCTTAAGGATCTAATCCTTTCCCTACTGTGTTTTTAAAATATATTTCAGTGGTAAATCATAAAAACTGAAATGGACATATTATTTTCTTTCCAGAAAGACACGCAGTAAATAATGTTTTTGTACTTAGAGCTTGTCTACCTTTGGACAATTCTCAACAGAGCTAAGCAATGTCTCATAATTGACATTGTACTATACGCTTCAGTAGATTAAAAATAAAAACTTGGAGGTTTTGTTTAAGAAAGAGAAACAACATCTACAGGTCAAGAAGAGATACTGACAGCCTTTGGCTACTCTTCCACTGCACATCATGTTGTACACTTTGCAGAGAAAATGTAGGCAATTGCATTTGCAGCTGAACAAGATTGATTCAATATATCAACCCATGCAAGGTTATATCATAGCTGTCTATGAAATAGGAAAGAAAGGGGTGTGAGAGAGAGAATGAGAAAAAGAGAGAGAGAGAGAAGGAGGAGAAATGGAAATCATCTGGAAAAATGAGTGAGATAAACAGTCAAGAAAAGGAGAGCAGATTGAGAGAAGAGAAGAAGATATAACAGGGTCTATTTAAGGGAGATAGATGGTCCATTGGTAGAAGAGAAGAGAAGAGAAGAGAAGAGAAGAGAAGAGAAGGGAAGGGAAGGGAAGGGAAGGGAAGAGAAGAGAAGAGAAGAGAAGAGAAGAGAAGAGAAGAGAAGAGAAGAGAAGAGAGCAAAGCAAAGCAAAGCAAAGCAAAGCAAAGCAAAACAAAACAAAACAACAGAGTTGGAAGGCATCTTGGAGGTCTTCTAGTCCATTTCCCTGCTTAGGCAGGAAACCCTATACCATTGCAGACATTTGGCTATTCAGCCTCTTCTTAAAAGCCTCCAGTGATGGAGCACTCACTTCTCAAGGCAAGCCAAAATTGTTATGGATGAAAGAAATGGAAGATTTATCAGGAAGGCATGAAAAATAAATAAATAAGGGGCTTCCCTGGAAAAAATATAAGTGGATTTGTAAAAATAAAACTCCTTAGGGACTTTTGTGAAAATTTCAAACTGCAATTTAAAAGTACAAATAATTCAACTTCATTTAATGTGTCAAAACTCAGATTCCAGCCTTAATTAGAAAAATTTGGAGCAGATTTTCATTTCCCTGGGGTGAAACACATGGCTCTAAACGCTCTTCTTTCTGAACCTCTACTAAGCTTCAGTTCCAATAAGTTTCTTTAATTATTTATTCATTATATCGATTTATCCAGTTGCCCATTTCTCAATTATGACACATTTTGAATGTTAGAAAGGTCAGCAATGTAGCAAATAGCAAAGAAACAAACAAAACCTTTTCATTCATAAGTAAAACGTCAAGTGGCAAGAGGTAGAAGGGAAAATATCAAATTGGGTAGCTTACACTTCTCCATTAAAACCAGAGTAACCTTTTAAATAAGGCCAGCATCTTAGGAAATTGAAGGAGACAGTTCGACAAACTGGCTAATATCTAGGGCTATGCAAGATATATGGGCTGCTGGGTCCTTCGGAAGGCTTAATGCTACATGTTATCTGCACATAGCAATATCACTTAGACTTTACAGTGCTTCACAGCCCTCTCTAAGCAGTTTTACAGAGTCACCATATTGCCCCCAACAATCTGAAGGATGGAAAGCTGAGTCAACCTTGAGTTGGTCAGAATTGAACTGCTGGCAGTCAGCAGAACCAACCTGCAATACCACATCCCAACCACTCCAACCATCACAGCTCTTGAATGTGTATGCATAGCAGGCACTTCCAGGGGCTGGAATGGGAAAATGTGACTGTGTACAGAGCCTTTTGAACTAGGAAAGTCCCTGTCCTCCACACCTTTAGGAAAGGGGCTTTGCTCCTGCTACCACACTTTCTATTCCCTGTCTTCTTCTTAAATGATGAAAAAGATGGAGGAAAAGGATGTCTAAGCAGCCATTTCCTGGCTTGGAGAGGTGCTATAATCAGTGGTGGGATTCAAATATTGTTGCTACTGGTTCGGTGGGCGTGGCTTGGTGAGCGGGCTTTGCGTGTGTGCACACACTTTGCATGCACCTGCGTGCTAAATGTGCACTTTGCACAGGCGCAAAGGCATTTGTGCAGGTGCAGAGGCATTCTAACATGCCTCTTGCAAGCCTGCACTGTCCTGGTCGCTTCAGCAGCTGCCGCGCGGCACTATTCTGTGCCGCGCAAAGCAGCTACACTTCAAATTCAGAGGCTAAAGGTGAGTATGGGAGCCCGGGCAGGTGGGTGGGCCCAACAGCAGAGCCAAGAGAGCAGTGGAGAGAACCGATTCGGTCTCCGCTGCTCATCACTCCTACCGGCTCTCCAGAACTGGGCAGAACCGGTCGAATACCACCAGTGGCAAAAATGATGATAAGTGAGAGCCTCTGAGGGCGTTGTGCTCTCATTGCCTCTCCAAATTTTGAACAAAAAGGATCTCTGTGGCATGTGGTGGGATTGATTTTCAGCAGTGTGATCTTGAAATGTTAGGAGCTCTCCCTAGGCTAAATGGACAAATGAAGTGGCTTTACGTTACATGGCTGAAGAATCTCTAGCCAGGGGTGGGTTTCTACTGGTTCTGTCCACCTCTGTAGAACCAGTAGCTCTGAAGAGCAGCAGACATAGAACCGGTTCTATGTCTGCTGATGTTTTTGCCCACCTGCCCACCCGGGCTCTTACCTGATCTTTATTTTCTGATTTTTCAACTTCAGCTACCGAACGAGGCACAGCTGCAGTTAAAAAAGCAGAAAAAGAGGGCTGTTTCAAAGGCTACTTCTTGGCACACAGCGTGCTGATGACGATTTACAGGCGCGCAGCTCCCATCGGGCAGGGAAGCTCGTAAATCCTGAACCGGTAGTTAACCCTATCGTATCCCACCCCTGTCTCTAGCCCTGCAGGTAATTACTAAATTTCATAGTAACCTAATCCAGCAAAGTTTTCCAATACCTGGAGGACAACCCCTGGTTTCTACATTCATGGATCTGATCTTGTCACTTCTCAGAATATTGATACTCCACTGAAATAAAGGAAGACATTTCTATATCATACCTTTCACCCAAAGGAGTCAGAATGGTTTTCGCTGTCCCCATTCCTACCAATCATGGAAAATTTGTTTAGCAGACTTGATGGTGTGACAGCAATTGGCCCGAAGGAAAGGTCAAAATAACCCTTCCCCTAGAACCTTAGTCTCTGTAGGGAATTTTTATTTGCAGATATTATTTATTTTCAATCAATTGCTAATGCATAAAGAGTAAACAGCTTAGTCAGTAAAAATCCTCATGAACACTTGTTCTAGTGGAAAACCCAAATGTAGTCATGGGATAAGGTGACAAATGAACAGGGAACGTGTGTGTGTGTGTGTGTGTAAAGGTTACCCTCTCAGCCATGTCTGGTTCTAGGGCATGGTGCTCATCTCTGTTTCTTGGCTGAGGGAGACAGCATCATTCTAATACAATTTTCCACAGTCATGTGGCCTTCCCACTGAAGTGGTACCTATTAATCTACTTGCATTTGCCTGCTTTTGAACTGCTAGTGGGCAGGAGTTGGGGCAAGTAGCAGGTATTCACCCTATTGCCTGGAGATCAGGTCTCAAACTTGGGCAACCAGCTCTCCAACTGACAAGCTAAGCATCTTTAACCACTGAGTCATTGTGCCCTCTTTTAGAGCTATAGCTATAGCTAGATATGATATAAATATAGATAGACTTAGACTTAGAATAACTTTATTGTGACTTTGAATGTACACTAATCCGCATACATTAAAATGAGATAGATAGGTGATAGACAGATAGACAGACAGACAAACAGATGATAGATGGATGGATGGATGATAGATAGATAGATAGATAGATAGATAGATAGATAGATAGATAGATAGATGATATAATTGCTGAGCAGAATAATCAAGAATGTTTGCTCTCAAGTGAAATGCCAGAACCCCACACATGTCATGGATAACTTAGGAACAATGTGTTGATGACCATAGGGTATGTTGCTTATTACTGGAAATTAGGGACAGATGTGCTGATTGGTGCTACATAATGCTGATGTTAAACATACAGAAGGTCATAGAATGACCTAAAGAGGGTTAGCTAAAGGTGAATTTATGGAAAGGCAACTACAAAAATTATGCCAAGGAATGGCCTTTTGACTGGCCTACTGGGAGTGATTCTTCTGTGTCTTTTTTCTATGTAGAGTACAGGCAGCCCTTGACTTACAACAGTTCATTTAGTGAGCGTTTGAAATTACAACAGCACTGAAAAAACGACTTAAGACCATTTTTCACAATTAGGATCATTGCAGCATCACCATGGTCACTTGATCAAAATTCAGAGGCTTGGCAACTAAATCATATTTATGATGATTGCAGAGTCCCAGGGTCATGTGATCACTTTTTGACAAGCAAAGTCAATTCACTCAACAACCATGTTATTAGTGCTTGCAATGACTCCCTTAACAACTGTGGTAAGAAAGGTCCTAATAATGGGGCAAAACTCACTTAAGAAATATCTCACTCAACTACAGAAATTTTGAGCTCAATGTGGTAGTAAGTCGAGAACTATCGATGAAGTCTTTTGTAATCACCTCAGTGGGTATGTTGCACAATGGGCAGAATCAGGTTTCTGAGATATCAATCTCCCAGTAGTTTTCAGGTCTGAGTGTAAGTTTGAAGCAAGCTCTTTCCAGTATTAATCTAACCGTGATGATACCATACTGTGAGCTATACCATCTACCATATTTTCTGATTCTATAGATTGAGAAGAGAAGCAAAATGACCCTGCTTCACTATTACATGAAACATAATGCTGCAAATAAAACAGATGTACCATTCTGGAACCCTGATATATATTAGCAGGGAAATAAATGGCTATTTACATATATACAATTGGAACACTTGTTGGAATATATCATTAGTAGAAAAACATAATCACTTTTTTAATGATAAGAAAGGCAGAAATAGCAGGAGAATATGAATTGTCAAGAAAAATTAAAGAAAAAAACAACACTATACGTTAGAAGATATCCCAGTGGATAAAACATGAAAAAAATCAACATAAAAATTGAATGAAAAAACCAACTTTCATAGCAGAAAATAATAGTTACAGAAATTAGAGGAAAAATGCTACTATCAAAGAGATAAGACTGAATACTTGAGGCTACGTGTATACACAATTTAATAGCTGAAGAGTGTTGAAAAATCAACTTTAATTATGCAGTAAGCAAATACAAAACTTAATCAGCTATTTTCTGAATATTGCTGAGGAATATATGTGTCAGATTAAAGGAGAGATCAACAATAGATAATTATTTCAGCAGGAAAAAAGTACATTACAGTTACAGAAAAGTCTTATGCATTCATTTTACAGGGGGAACAAAAACTAGTTTCTTTTAGTATATGGTTTTGAGCTTTTGATGATCAAGTTGAAATAAATATTGATCAATAGTCAAGTCTGAACGTGTAATGCCACAAGTATTACTATATCACTCTTGGTTTCCATCAAGCTGTGACAAAAAGTGTTATGCACAGGAAAGCAGCTATAGTGGTAAAGAAGGAAAAAATTGTAATGTATCTGCTAATCTTACCCACACAGTGTAAGTTCAGAGGGTTCAAAGGGCAAGATGATGCCAACATTCTGATTTTCAGATCTCTCTAAATACAGCAATCAGTTATTCTCCTGAGACTTAGATACATATTCAGGAATCTGTCTATGTCAGAAATTTCACAAATAACGGTCAATATAGTTGATAGATAAGCTCCCATACTACTACCTCTTACAATACTAGACAACACAGTATCAACAGTAGAGACCTTCAAATTTCTAGGTTCTACTATATCACATGACCTAAAATGGACACCTAACATCAAAAACATAATCAAAAAAGCACAACAAAGAATGTTGTTTCTGTGCCAACTCAGAAAGCTCAAACTGCCCCAGGAGCTGCTGATATAGTTCTACAGAGGAATTACTGAGTCTGTCGTCTGCACCTATATAACTGTCTGGTTTGGTTATGCAACCCAATAAGACAGACACAGACTCCAGAGAGTAATTAGGATTGCAGAAAAAAACAATTACTAACAACTGCCTTCAATCGAGAACCGGTATACTGCACAAGTCAAAAAGAGGGCTGTGAAAATATTTACAGACTCCTCACATCCCGGACATAAACTGTTTCAACTCCTACCCTCAAAACGACGCTGTAGAGTACTGCACACCAGAACAATTAGACACAAGGACAGTATTTTCCTGAATTACTCTGCTAAACAAATAATTCCCTCAACACTGTCCAACTAATTACTAAGTCTGCATTACTATTACTATTAATCTTCTCAGTGCTCCTTATCGCCCATCCCCTCCCACTTGCGATTGTATGACTGTAACTTTGTCGCTTGTACGACTTATATTGACTGTTTCCTAGTATGATTTGATTGCTTGTTGTATCCTATGACTATTATTAAGTGTTGTACCTGATGATTCTTGACTCTTGATGAATGTATCTTTTCTTTTATGTACACTGAGAGCATATGCACCAAGACAAATTCCTTGTGTGTCCAATCACACTTGGCCAATAAAGAATATTCTATTCTATTTTCTCCTAACATTTTTTAGTCACTGGAAAATCAGCCATTCTCTTTCCAGTCTTGAGAAATATCAACATTCCAACACTTACATAGTAATTCTATTTAGCTTAAGAACCACTGGGGTAGAAGTTACTTTGAAATGCCATTCTGCATCTACCACTCATAGGTTTTACAATGTACCTAATAGCCAGATTTGAGATTTAGACATTTTAGGGCTCTTGTGGGTTATCTTGGGAAATCTATGAACTATTTTTGAGTTTTAACATAATGGAAGTAACAGTGCTGGTAGCTGATGCTGAAAGACAAAGACAGACACATTTCAGAGAAACTAGTATAGCAATTTGGAATTCAGCACTTTTACATTTTGATTGTTTGAGAAAGATACATGCCTGTCCCTTGTTAATTATTTGATAGAAATAGACAGTTTTGCCTTTTATGTGAAGGGAAAAGCTTATTATGTTTTGGGACACCTATAGAATATTGAAATGATTAAAAAGATAAAAACTATACCCTGCTATTGTTTGGAAGGCCATTTCTACCAAGTCTTTGTAAAGTCTTTTCTTTGTGAAGGAACTGACAAACAATGGAAGGATAAGTGCCAGTAGAAGAGATAAGCACAGGGGCTTTTGTATAAGCATCATCAAACTAAATTTTGGGATAGGAAAAGTGGGTATTATAAGAGATTGACTTTTTCCACTGGAGTTTGCTGAAGGGCAGAAAAAGTATGAAGTTGATGGTATTAGAAGAAGATAAAGAAAGCACCTTGTGGCATAATGAGTGCCAAAGTATCAGGGTAACCATAGTCTGCCAACTTTGCAGGCATGGCATCTTTCTTCCTTAATTGGAACTAGCCAATCAGAAATGCCAGACCACTATTTGCTGGCCTTGGGTATACCCTGAGGTAAAGAGTGAATGAAACACATCCTTACAGTACCAGGACATAAAAGAGGAGAAGCTTTATAAAAGTATGGAACATTATGAGAAAAATAATAACTCAAACAATGTCATTGCTAAAAAGGTACTAAGATTTCCCCATCCAGTTGTGTCCAACTCCAGGGGTCAATGCTCATCTCTGTGTCTTAGCTGAGGGAGCCAGGGTTCTCCAAAGACATTTCCATGGTCATCTGGCCAGCATGGCTATACACTGAGGCTCATGGAACACTCTTACCCTCTCATTGGAGCAATTTTTTTTTACTACCGGTTCTGTGGGCGTGGCTAGATGGGTGTGGCCATGTGACAGGGTGGTGGGTGTTCTCTTCTTCTTCTTCTTCTTCTTCTTCTTCTTCTTCTTCTTCTTCTTCTTCTTCTTCTTCTTCTTCTTCTTCTTCTTCTTCTTCTTCTTCTTCTTCTTCTTCTTCTTCTTCTTCTCCTCCCTCCTCCTCTTCTCCTCCTCCTCCTCCTCCTCCTCCTCCTCCTCCTCCTCCTCCTCCTCCTCCTCCTTTTGCAGCACCCCCTCCACTCCATATTTTTTGCCTCCTGGGCCTCAGAGAAGCCTCCTGGACTGCTTCCAGAAGGCTTCTCTGAGGCCTCACAGCACCCCCCACATGCCCCTTTTTGCCTCCTCGGCCTCAGGGAAGCTGCCTGGGCAAAGCAGTAAGACAGTGAGGGGGATCCTGGCACAGCTGATCATAGTAACAGTTGATAGTCGGGAGGAAAAAAAAGAAATACTGGTTCAGCCGAACCAGTAGCTGATTTTTTACTACCAGTTCAGCAGAACGGTAGCATTTTTTTTATTACTGGTTCTCCCGAACCAGGCCAAACTGGTAGAATCCCACCACAGCATTGGAGTGGTATCTATTTATCTATTCACAATTGGCATGCTTCTGAACTGTTAGGCGGGCTCACCCTCTTGTTTGGTACTCGGGTCTGGAACCTGGGCTAACAGCTTTCCAGCTGACAAGCTCAGCATCCTTAACCAGTGAGCCATCACAGCCCCTAATGTCATTGTTAGCCTTACCTTTAAATGCTTTGCATGTCAGAGATAAATTACATATGCAGATGTGACCTATTTAGACTTCACAAAGAGACCAAAGACATGCCAAGATCCATTTGGCAAAGCCTAGAACATCCCATGGCTGATGTTCCTTCAGATTGCTGGAAGTATAAAAACTGATTTGCAAAATGAGAGAGGGTTTCTAAGAAAAATGACAGAATTTGACATGCTCATACAGAATCAAGACCGCCAACTAGCATATATAGACTCCTGTCAAGATATAACAGCAAGGTAGAACAATTAAAAAAATTGCATGATGAAATGGATGCAACACATTCAATGTTATGATGTCAGATCAGAACAGTGTTGAAGAATTATGGAACAAATCTATAAAAAAAAAACATTCCAGGTTATCCCATAAGAGAAAACTGATAAAAATATTTTATAGATGGAACCCTAAGTACATCAATAATTGCAAGATAACAAATAATATAGTAATAGATGTTGGAAATTCCATGAGACAGAAGGAACATTTTACCACATATATATGGACATGTAAAAAAACCACCCTCAAAATTATTGTAAATAAATATACCACACCATTCTGAGAATTTTAGAAATCAAATTTGAAATGATTTTTTTTTCTTACTAGGCATACATTGAGTGTATCGACCAAAAAAATTTACGAAGATTTATGGCAGCAACAAATAGCCTTAAAACTTGCAATAATATGCAATAATGTAAAAATTAACAACATATATTCACAACAAAAATCTAACATTTAACTTAGAATGACTTCCGTAAACATTATGTAGCAAGGCCAATGTAGGCATCTAGAGTATGATTTTTAAGAGGAAAAAAAGTGACTAAAAAATTGAAATCACTGACACAAAATGTTCAAACGTTGTACATTATGCCTGAGTATAATAAAGAGGATATTAAAAATAAGTATATAATTTTTAGTAGGCTTTTTTTCTTTGGCATTTTTAAACAACGAATAATGGAGATCAGGGCACTTATGTCAGAGATCTAAATCTTTACTTACAACATTGTTAAAAGTTAAAACAATGTAATATATAGTCAAATATTATTTAATTTTTTACATGGGCAGTTTTAGTCAAAGATACGCTGAGTATTAACTGTACTGTACAGTCTTGGAAATTGTTAGAGCTATCTTATTTGTGTATTGATTGTTTTTTCTTTGTCCTTTTGCTTGTTTGTTTACATTTTTCTTTTATAAATGATCAATACATAAATTAATCAAAATTTATGTATGCATGTACTTTTTGAGTGAAGAATGAGTGAATGAATGAATGAATGAATTGGTTAGTCTGTGAGATCAGTTCCCTAACTACGTTTCATTCATTAATGAATGAATCAATGAACTGTAGCTAGGGTAACTGATCTCACAGACTAAACAAGTTGTCCTTTTAGGACAGATTAAATCTATGAATTACACATTAACTTTCTTTGCTTTAAGCTGATAGATTTCACTTGAAACAATCCTGAAAAACAACTCTTCAACAAACAGTATGACTGATATAATAAACCTATGACTACCTTGGCTGGGTTCCATCACAACTCTCTACAGATGTTCAAGCTGTAATTTTCTTGTGAGAATGAAATGAGGAGGGATCCCAATGGGCATCATCTTAAAAAGAAGGGGAAAAACAATCCTACGCTCCCCAGAGGTAAAAGGTAAATGAGTCCCTGCTTATTTTACTCCGCTAGTCATTGCTGTCTTTAGGCTCTGTTTGAAGGCTATTGAGCCAATGCTGTCCAAAAACATTTCCGTGGTCATGTGACCAGTATGATGTCATGGAGCACTGTTACCTTTCTATCATAGTGGTACCCATTTATCTACTTGCATTTGCATGCTTTTGAACTGCTAGGTTGGCAGAAGCTGGGGCCAGGATGAGATGTCACCACATCTTGTGGCACTCGGGTCTCGAACCTGGGATGCTATCTTTCAGGCTTACAAGCACAGTGTGTTAATCACTGAGCCACCTCACTGCCCACAGCTAAAAAACCCTCATGAAAATTTCTACTTCTTCGTTAGTGGCGCAGTTTTACCATGCTTTTCACCCCTACAATAAAATACAATATTGCTTGTTGCATTCTTTCTGAAAGTCTTCCTTTTTGCCAGAAATATCTCTTGCTTTGTTAATTAAATCTGTTTATTTGGACTCATAGCTGTTGCGAGCAAACAGAAAGGCATCTACAGTTCAGTCTTCAGAGAAGCTGATGGGGAATCTGATGTGAAAGGTCTCTCTTATTTATTAGATGTTGTTTCTTCAATCACGTTACATATAACCATCTCAGAACATCCTGTACCACGCAACTAATTATAGACACTGAAAAAGAAAGCAGGAAGCTAAATCGCAGACTAATTTTGCATTTCTTTTTCTCGTTCTCTATTCTTTCTGTGTGCCTAAAAGAAACTTTTTTTCCAATTATTATTATTTAGTAGATATAGAAATTCTCTCTGAGAGTAGAAAAAAATGTTTTGACTGCCTAGAACTTACTTTATTTGCAAATGATTATGTCATTGGTTTCCACTGGTTTTAAAACACAACATTGCTTACAAATGTTGAGAGAAGTACTGTTGCTTGTAACACTCAAGAGAGAAAATTTGAGTGATAATCTTATACTTATTTATTTGGAAATACAGCTTATCAAGGGCGTTACGTACTTGCTGCTCTTTTGTTATTCATTTCTTAGCTTTACTAGTTTGTTAAAAGCAGGGGCCTTACGTACTTGCTCCTCTTCATTATTCATTTCTTAGCTTTACTATTTTGTTAAAAGCAGTGTTAAGGAAATTTCAGGTTACTGAGTCTTGCTTTTATTGTTATAAACTCCAAGTTCATTCACTGGTGCTTGAAATTGTGATTTGAGGTGAGAACCACAAAACAGTGGTTATTGGAATAGAATCAATTGGTTGCTGTAAACTGTGAACTCTGAAGTCAAACAACGGAGTCAGTACTACAAGAAAATCCACTCTCATTTTTCCCCCTAGTCCAAGGGTCTTCAAACTTGACAGTTTTAAGACTTGTGGACTTCAACTCCCAGAATTCCTCCTCCAGGCATGTTAGCTAAGGAATTCTGGGCGTTGAAATCCACAAGTCAAATCTTAAAACCCCCTGTCATTAAGTCTTTTGTATTTTGTCCATTCAAATATCCCATTTTTTCCCCCCCCCCTAAAAAAAAAAAAAAAAAAAAAAACCCCCACTTTTTTCCCCCCCCCTCCCTCCCCCCCACCCCCCCCCCCCCCACCCCCCCACCCACCACCCCAACCCCCCCCCCCCCCCCCCCCCCCCCCCCCCTTCTTCTTCTTCTTCTCCTCTTCTTTTCTTCTTCTTCTTTTCTCTCCTCTCTCCCCCGGTTGTTGAAGCAGTCCCCCCCCCCCCCCCCCCCCCCCCCCCCCCCCCCCCCCCCCCCCCCCCCCCCCCCCCCCCCCCCCCCCCCCCTTCTCATTTCTACCCCCCCCCCCCCAACCCCCCCCCCCCCCCCCCCCCCCCCCCCCCCCCCCCCCCCCCCCCACCCCCCCCCCCCCACCCCCCCCCCCCCCCCCCCCCCCCCCCCCCCCCCCCCCCCCCCCCCCCCCCCCCCCCCCCCCCCCCTGAGACTAGAAAGAAAAATCTTAAACTTGCCAAGTTTGAAGACCCTTGCCCTAGGCCTTCTAATTTCTGAAGTCTGATTGGAAAGAACAGTTAAGATCCCTTTTATAAATTGAATGGATAATAATTATCACTCAGGAACCATATCCCAAAGCTTAATTAGTTTTTTTTCTCAACATTACTTTTTAATACGCTTCATAAATACTTTTTTTTTTCATTTGGAATGTTATGTCACAGCAAAAATGAGGTTTACAGTGTTCACCAGTTCAAGCAAAATCTACTGATCTGGCCTTTGAATCATTGTGCTTATGAAATGAATTTCTGGCATTTTGCAACTTACAGATGTGGCACAAATTAATATTTAGAACCTGAATCACTTGAAATTAGCCACAAAAACCATCCATAAGATTAGGACTGTGCAAACTGCCAACACAATGCTTTGCCATTATTACCGTTGCAATATGAGGCCATGTTCTAGGTATTAATATTGAAGTATCCAGCCTTTTTTTCAACATATATCTGTGCATAGTGTGTAATATTTGCAAATGATTTGTTATGCAGAGAGATGTGGTGGAACAGTGGTTAGAATGCAGTATTGCAGGCTAATTCTGCTGACTGCCAGCAGTTTGATCCTGACCTGCTCAAGGCTGACTCAGGCTTCCATCCTTCCAAAGTTGGTAAAATGAGGACCCAGATTGTTGGTAGCAATATGCTGACTCTGTAAATTGCTTAGAGAATGCTGTAAAGCACCATGGAGCAGTATATAAGTCTAAGTGCTATTGCTATGCAGTCATCTAAGAGAGGGAGTTATGAGATAGATTATAAATTTGGACACTGAATAAATATCTGTTTCTTCATCTAGGAATGTAGCTTGCCAAGGAAGGCTCTTTTAGGTATCTCTAATAGATACCTGCAGTCACTAGCATCTCTAGTAGAAATCTAAAATCTCACTGGTGTGATGAAATTTGTGGCTGAAAGAAAAGAAGGAGGAATATTGGCAGTAGAACTGAAGCTTCCCAGTGGCAAAAGAGCACATTTCAAAGAAAGGCTCCAGACAAGAGGTTGTGCAGTCTTGAACTGGATGGTAGGAGAGGAAAAGGTTCAAGGTAGGCACACTCTAATTTTTCCAGGATATATTTGGAAGTAGAAGATTAGAACTTTAGTCTGGCAAGATTCTGTCTGTTAGGTATAAGCCAATAAAGAACTAGACTCAAATCGATCTCTGGGGCTTAGATCTGACACTTGAGATTCTTATATATAGCCTGCCCTGTGAAATAAGATTGATAGATTTAGAAACAAGGTGTTAAAAACAATACAACCAATAAAATATGTAGCTGTATCATTGCATATTATATCATGGCATAAAGGTGACAGGGCATTTGCAAGTCATTTGATTGATTACACCAGAATAAATGTTCTCCATGTGAAAACAGACAAGACCTTTTCTTCCAAAAGATCATTCTGTTTATAGAATTTTATTGAAAGTTATTTATTTGTTTGTTTGTTTGTTTGTTTGTTTGTTTATTCCTTTAGTAGACCTCACATTACTACCAAAATTATCTTGGGTGATTATTTTTTAACTTCATTTTAATGGGAAGAAAGATCAGAGTCACTTGATGGCCATCAAAAGGAAAAATAAAAACAGAAAGGATCACAAAAAGGATCTAGAACAGGGGTGTCAAACTCGCATCATCATGGTGTTGTCACATGAGGTATTGGGACTTTCCCCCCGCTTTGCTAAACCGGGCAGGGGTGGGATCAGCACATGTGGGCTGCGAGTTTGACACCCCTGATCTAGAAGATCTAAAAAGGTTCTCTTAGAGCACCGTTTATTTTCCTTTTAAACTTTTATTATCTTTTAATGGGACACAATGAAGCAAATTGTTTATTTTAACTAGAAAGAATTTTTCCCTCTTTCTTAGTGGTAAAAATAAAAAGGAGAGGCAGCTTGTCAAGCGTAGTGCCAAGGATCTAAATTACTCCATATTCCTCTCCCTCCTCATTCCACAGGAGAGAAAACCAGGCCCCAAGGAACCATTTGTAAAACCAGTCCAATCTTGTTAAGAGCAATTCTCTTTTTATTCATCTAAAGACAAAACTGCCTGTCTCTGTGAATCTGTCTAGTGAGGCAGTTGAGGGAAGGGCACTCAATGTCCAGCAGCAGGCAGCATATTGGATGCCCTGCCATTATTACTATTATTGCTACAAGAACAGAACGGTTGCTAAGCAACAAGGCATAATTATGTCCAGCTTGTGCAACTGAGGAAAATTGAGGCAAAGAAAAGTTTGGGAACCTAATCAGGAAAAAATAGCTTCAGTGCAGAACAATCAATAGTGCACCTGACCAGAAAATAAACTCTTAATGGCCGTTCAGAAACCAAAGCTACTTAGGAAAAAGCACAGGTAAATTTAATAGCACCAGGTGAGTCTAATTGGTTGCATACTAACTTTCCTCTGGGGTTGGTATATATAAGGGAAGTTACACCAACCTTACCTTTGCATGGACAATAAGTAGTTCCAAAGGGGTTGCGTTCAGAGATTTCAACAGGTGCAGCAAAAAAGCATCGTAAATGTATCCAAGCCTGTATTTAACAGAAAGAAAAGAATATAAATAGATGAGATAGATGGGTAGATAGATAGATAGATAGATAGATAGATAGATAGATAGATAGATAGATGATAGATAGATAGATAGATAGATAGATAGATAGATAGATAGATAGATAGATAGATAGATAGATAGATAGCAGGGATAGATAGATAGATAGATAGATAGATAGATGAATAGATAGATAGATAGATAGATGATAGATAGATGATAGATAGATAGATAGATAGATAGATAGATAGATAGATAGATAGATAGATAGATGTTGATGGAGGAGGAGGAGGAGGAGGAGGAGGAGGAGGAGGAGGAGAAGAAGAAGAAGAAGAAGAAGAAGAAGAAGAAGAAGAAGAAGAAGAAGAAGAAGAAGAAGAAGAAGAAGAAGAAGAAGAAGAAGAAGAAGAAGAAGAAGAAGAAGAAGAAGAAGAAGAAACAAACAAGCAGAAAGAAATGAAAAATGAATGAGTAAATGAATGAATGAATGAATGTGGGGAAGACTCAAATAATAAAAGGACTCCAGAGTCTAATTCAGACTGATTAATTTTTGGCCTTAATGAAATGTCCGAATGAATTTTTAAGCAATTTTTGTTTTAAGCCATTTGCCTGATCTCTAAAGGGAACTGCCTCCATTGCTTTGTTGCAAAACAACTTCAGCAGGCCTCCTTCAACAAGTACCCTACAAATTTAGGGGCAAGATTTAAAAATATATAAAAAAGCTCCTTTTCCAGATGGTGCAATTGGGGAAATTTTTACAATTCATTTTCTTTAGATTAAAGGGGTATCAAACGGGCAGCCTGCAGGCTGGATGCATCACTTGCAAGCTACACCCACACCAGCTCAGCGAATGAGAGAAACGTCACAAACGTCACATGATGTGATGCAGTGAGTTTGACATCCATGGTTTAGAAGAAGCAACATCATGGGGAACTAGATTTTTTTTTTTTTTGCCCTGAATGATTCAGTATATGTATGTGAGTTCATACATTATTCCTGGCTGGTATCTAAATTAGAAAGCTATTATTAGGTACTGGGCTATGATTTTGGGGAAAGCAATCCTTCAGCTAAATTGATTTAAACTATTAGAAAAGGGAAAGTGAAAATCACCATTTGAAATGCACAGGCTGAGGATTGTTCATCCCAAACAAGGTGAGAAATACGACATCACCCTTTGGTTTTTAATTGGTTTTAATCTAAGCAGCAGAAAGAGGCAAATCTGCTTTTTATTCATTCATGTCTCACACATCTACAATCTTCTGGACCACGTCTATTTCTTATCCATCATTGGAAGTTGTAGTAAGCCAGAAGATGAATCAATGAAGGCTTCCTTTAATTTCCTGCTGTTTTGCCCAGAATAAAGTTGGGAAAATCTGTTCTCTTGAGCTATTTGGTCACTCCAAGACTTTGGAAAGCTGTATCTTTCTGTTTTATTTAGGCTAAGCAGATTACCAAGCTTCCTGTTAGGTTTGACAGAGCAAAGATTTAAGGATAAGAGAGAGAGAGAGGGAGGGGGAGGGAGAGAGGGAGAGAGAGAGAATGAGTGATAGGGGAGAAAAAAAAGACCAGATATTGGAAAGACAGCAAGCTTGTAAAACAATATAAGAATAGACTTGAAGATCAAATTAATGGATAATGAAAATAAGGGATAGAGCTAAAGAGAGTGGTAGCTAGTTTTTATCCCTCATCAGGAATAACCACTGGTTGTGGTTGAAAAAGTCAAGATGACATTATGTGTAGTGCACATAAAAGCAGGCTGAGCTTTGATCACACAATTTTGGATGCCATCTTGACTTTTGCCACCATAACATATGAACACCGCTAGACTCACAATGTAATTCTTTCCCAGGGCTAAATTTGAGCTAAAATAAGTACTTTCTGTGTCTATGTCTCTCTGTGTGTGCATTTGTTCAGCATCAACTTATCCATTAGGCACAATAGCCATATTGTCTTGACTCCATGACATTTTAATTTTTTTTTAAATGAAAAAGAATAAAGTTTATTTACTGTCAAATGCATTTTTAGTAATATTTTACAAGCTTTAGGAATTACTTAATCATTATATATAAAGGGGAAAAAAGCATTTTCAAACTACTGTACAATAAAACTTTCTTTCAAGTACAAATATCAGATCAATAATAATCTATCTAAATTCCAATTGGCTCATTAAGTTTACGTCAATCCTTCCAGATTATCTTCATTGAATAAAATCTTTTTCTTCTCTGGAATGTTTATCAAGTAGTTATAAACTTCTCTTTTTCTAAAGGATTTCTCAACCTTTTTAGTGTTCATGAAGAAAAAGTCCTAAACTTGTTCTTTTGAAAGTTGCAGATTTTATTGGAATTCTTCTTTCACTTTCATTGGGAGGTTTATATTTAAACCATCATAATAAAGATTGGTGTCAAGTTTATATTCCAGAATTGCTATTGACTTGTTTACATTGTCAGCTACTTGTGAAATTGCTTCAGTGGTTTAGTAACTTTCTGCACATAATTGCATCTCTGAAATAGTTTGAGTAGTTTTTTAAAAAAAATATCCTTGGAGCACATCTGCTCTAAGAATCGGTGGACTTTATTTAAGATTTTTTCAAAGACATCTCTAATAATTTGCTCCTCCACCTTCTTAACTTCCTCTTTAGTCAAACAGTCGCTTTTTCTGTAAGTCACTTAAAAATTGCTGGCCAATCAGGAATCAGAAAAATTAGAAAACTTTTGGCCACTCACAGCAAATCAGACCAAAGCTACACATTACTTAAAAATAATAAACTAGTACCACAACTCTCTACCCTTACATACCTCCATTAATTATTATTTTTAAATATAGTCCGCACTTCCTTAGTTTAGCTTGCCTTCAGCAGCTTTCTTCCTTGTTTAACAGTGAAGAAACCCCCAAAATGGTGCAGATCTTCAAAAAGGAATAACAGGCTGTGGCTAAAGAGTCTCTCTCAGCTGAATTAAGATTAATAGTCCTTAAAAATGGTTAAGAAATAAAAGGCACAACTCACTTCCCCTTTGAAAGATAAATTCCAAAATGGCTGCTTTTGCAACAGTGACATGATTTCAGTCTTGTCCCCAGATGCCAGCTGGCAGGTTGCCTCGAAGCACAGCTTCTGAAGCTACTTGCAAACCATTGCTGTATGGAGGATCTTGTGAGATAATTCTAGGACTTTCCCTAACCCAAGAGAGTCATATATACTAAAGGAATGTCAGTTCCTTCTGTTGGTAAATTGAAAAACCGACAGTCCAGAGAAAAACCTCTCAGGGACCCCCAGGATCACTCCCTGGCATGTCATTGGTTGGCTTTCTTTTCACCGGAAGAGCAAAGTTATAGTGGACTTATGATCTGGATTCCAAATTCCAATCCCGTCCCCAAGGTCACATAACTGCATTCTGGGTGCTCAGCAATCAGCTCACACTTATGGCTGCTTGCAGCATCCTTTACTTCCATTTTTTGGCCAAACTAGCCAACAGCAAAGCTTTGGTTTGCTTAACAAGCCCTACATAAAATTGGATTGGTCATCTGGGTGACTTGATTTATGCTCATCCCAATATATGACTATAATGAGCAGTTCAGTATGTTGAGGACTACTTGTATTTGTTGAATATTTTCCAAAGACATTTGTTATAGTGATGTTTTTCTTTATTATTTGCTGATCAATTAGCACTTAGCAATAGCACTTAGACTTATATACTGCTTCACAGTGCTTTTACAGCCCTCTCTAAGCAGTTTACAGAGTCAGCATATTGCCCCCAACAATCTGGGTCCTCATTTTACCCACCTCAGAAGTATGAAAGGCTGAGTCAATCTTGAGCCTGGCGGGATTTGAACTGCCAAATTGCAGGCAGCCATCAGTCAGCAGAAGTAGCCTGCATTACTGTACTCTAACCACTTGCACCACCATGGTTCAATTGGTACAAACAATAATTACTGGACATGGAAATAACAGCAGCTCTTTTGTCTTTCTGCCAAAACTTGCCTTTCTCCGTGGTCAAGAGAGCCATGAAGATGGTGAAGAATAGACTTTCTGTTACTACTTCCAGACCCAACCACCCTCTATCATGATGCTGTCTTCCAGTGACAAATGTCTTTCTGCTGATTACCCATCAGGCACTGCAACCTTTAACAAAATAACTTCCTTTTCGTTTAAAGGAATGCTTGAAATGCGATGTACAAATTGATATCATCTGGATCCTTTGCACTAAGACATGGAAAAGCCCACCAACACATATGTAAGGCTGAGAAAGAAGCCACATTTGGAGTTGTAAAATATAGACCAAAAGTAATGTTTAATGCTCACCAGCCATATAGAAACTTTCAGATCAAACGATTTCCTGACCTTCAGCATGTTCGCTCGGAACCTGAACAGAGACTAATTCCATTAGTTGTTGGGCAATTTTGCAGAATTTCAGGGCTTTCTTCAGTGGTGGGGTTCAAAAAAATTTTTTTTACTACCCGTTCTGTGGCTTGGTGGGTGTGGTGTTGCTTGGTGGGTGTGGCTTGGTGGGCATGGCAGGGGAAGGATACTGTAAAATCTCCATTCCCTCCCCACTCCTGGGGGAAGGATACTGCAAAATCTCCATTCCCTCCCCACCCCACAAACCTGCTTTCCAGCTCCGTTCTGCGGTGCAGGGCAACAAAAGAAGACCCAGCTGATCAGCTGGAACTCGGGAGGCAGAGAAGAGATTGGAGGCGAGGCAGTCAGAGGTGGCATTTGCCGGTTCTCCGAACTACTCAAAATTTCTGCTACCAGTTCTCCAGAACTGGTCAGAACCTCTGGCTTTCTTGTATCAGATCTAGAGGAAAGAAAAACCCAAATGGCTCTTAAAGAGGCAACACAAGAAAAAAAAAAGTTGCATATTTTTAATGCCTTCAAGTCATTTTAGACTCCTGTCAACTACCAGCCTGTGTACTGCTGACTCAGAATAGATGATATCTAGAACATAACAGTGAACAGTGCTTTAAACTTCAGAGGTACTCAGGATCCCCCCTTTCTGAAGCTCTTTAAAGATGCTGCAGCTTTCCTCGGAATCGCACAGCCCCTCTTTTCTGTTCTAGCATAATCCTAGGAAAAGACTCCTCTGGATTAAGAAGTTGCAAGCAGTCCATTCTGAAGTATTTGTATGATTTTGTATCCCAAGCACCACCAACTGGTAGTATGGATTGACTTGAAGTCTGCCTTCTTACTTTCTATAGATTCAGTGTAGGGAAGTTTAATCTCTACCATTTATTAATGTTTTTTTAAAATATCATTTGTCCTTCACTTTGGAATGCTTTACACGTTTCTCCAGAATATGCATCTTCAAATTCAGGTTGAACTTGGCTTACAGGCCACAAGAGCCGTGGTGGTGCAATGATTAGAATGCAGTACTGCAGACTACTTTTGCTGCCTGCTGACTACCAGCAGTTCAGCAATTCAATTCTCACCAGCTCAAGGTTAATTCAGCTTTCCATCATCCCGAGGTTGGTAAAATGAGGACCCAGATTGTTGGGGAGAATATGCTAATTCCGTAATCGGCTTAGAGAGGTCTGTAAAGCACTGTGAAGCTGTATATAAATCTAAGAGCTATTGCTTATTTATTTACAGTTTTAACCATGACTCACTTTCCGCCCTTTGACTGTATGTCGACCATTCCGGTGTGCTTTTTAACTTGGTTGCAATTCCATCCAGACCTCACACAATTCAAAATGGTCCCTGTGATTTTGGAAGGCAAAGCTTTCTTTTGAAAAATGAGAGAGAGCGAGGCAATCAAGATATGTGTATTGGAGGGTGAGGCAGTTAACATCAGTTTGTAAATTTTACCTCCCCTTAGAATTTTTTTTCATTATGAATATTCACACTTCCCATTCTCTTGACAGCAAAGTGCATTCCATTCTGTAAATTATATTTCAATCAAAAATCCACTCTCCGTGGGAGCTGTAAATAAATAAAAAAAAACAGAATCTCAGAGAAACTGCCATCTAGAAAATGAGTTGGTGCTTAGCTGTGTAACTATTCCCTTTCTGACATCTAAAGGGATTTGCATCCATAAGCACTATTTTATGCTCTGGTGTTTGCTATGACAGAAGAGGCTTATAGATACCAACTTTTGGTGGAGGGCAAGAAATTGCTTATGCATATGCTGGTTCACCCTTGAACAGTGTGACACTACCATTAAATCTTTTGCTGATTGCTAAGCAAGGAAATATTTTTTTCCCTGTGAGTCTTGTATAGAGAACTAGATTGCAAAGGTGGCAATATGGTAGTTATCTATAGGACTGGGAACACCTGAACGATAATTCTGTGTCAATGCATAGCTGGTACATTGCTACAGCGAAAGCGGAAGCATCTGTGCAAATATCACCATGATTTATACAGTGCAATTTTTGTGATATCTGGAGTTCCTCTAAGCTTGGTTGTTTTCTTGGAGATGCTTCATTACCCAAATTAAGTAACATCATTAGTGCTGGTCACTGTGATGTTACCTAGTTTGGGTAATGAAACATCTCCAAGAAAACAACCAAGCTCAGAGAACACTGAGGAACCTGGATTTCAATCCTAAGCTACAAATATTATTCTTTATTTGTGATATCAATAGACCCAGACACCCCACTTGGTAGCTAGAAGATTTCCACTCTGAGTCCAAATGCCTTGCTCCTGGATAGTCTATGGAGGTTTTCAGTCATCCTGGTCATGGTTGTCCCAAAGGTGCTTTCTTCAGAGGGCAACTGGACTTTCTTGCTTTTTCTTTGAAGGCATTTTGTTTCTCCAAGCTTCTCCAAAAAGCTTCTTCAGATCTGACTAGATGTTGTGGAATGGAAGGATTTATATTCCTTGCAGACAGTTGATCATTTGTAATCTGTTAGAGAGTTGTTGAGGCCACTTGGAGGTTTATTTGTGTCCTCAGGGCCACCTGTGCAAATGGGATGGATTTCCAGAAAAAATGCAGACTACAAGAACCATTTGCACTTCAGTTTGAGAGGCAGATAACACAGACTCATTTCCAACAGCCTGTGCCTGTCTTCAACAATGAAGGGACACAGGGCAGAAAACGTCCTGCAGCCAAGAAGGCTCTACACCCATTTGTACTACTCGGGTGACCCTGAGGATACAGATAAACCTCCAAGTGGCCTCAACCACTATCTAACACAGGGCAAATAACCAGCTGTCTGCAAGGAGTACAAGTCCTTCCATTCCCCACCATACAGTTAAAACTGAAAAAGCTTCTTGGATGAGAAGTGAAACATCTTCAAAGAAAAAACAAGAAAATCCAGTTGCCTCCTGAAAAAGCACCTTTGGGACACCTTGATCCTGGCTGTCTTGTTCTTCTTTCTCCTTCCTCCTTTCCCACCATTAAATTATTTTCCAGAGAGCAGGGTCTTCACATTTATTGCTATAAGAGTGTTCTGACCTAGGTTTCCCCAACAGCACGAAGCCAAGTCCTCATCCCGATAAACCCCTTTTAATTGATTTACAATGAATTTCCCCTCCAACAAAGTCCCGGCCAACAGTCTTTCATGACAGCTCCCAATTACAAACCTTTATCAGGCTTGGAGAATGGCCAGGCTGATATCTTTCAGACACCGCAGTACTTGGCAAGCATGCCGGAACTAATTGTCTCCTGCAAAGCCCCACTTCCCTTCCGCTCCTCTTTTATTCTCTAGGGGAGGGGCCATTCACCGTCTACCTGTGGCTTTACTCCCAAGTTGGCCCTTGCTCCTCAGCTGTTCCCTTCTTCTAGCAGCTCTGTGCATGCGCACACTGGGAACAGGCTCTAGCTGTACTTCTGCCTCACTGATGTCTGACTCCGAAGGCAGCTGATAACTCTCAGACGGCCCTCGCCCCATCTTTGCCTCCGATGTAGAGCACTTGTCAGAGCCTTCCCCAGACTTCGGGACTGGCCCATATTCCTCCCCAAACCTCCTCACTGTCCAAATCTGTGACTAGCTTTGCTGGCCACTGTCCGGCCACAACAAAGAGGGACATCATTAGACTGTGCAAAGCAACCCAATTGGAATATCAATACCAATGTTTTATTATATAACAAATAACTGTGGGGATATTTGAGGTTTGCTTTTTTTGTCAAGTGACAAAACCCCACATTTTATCTGTTTATCCATTTACCCATTTTTCAGAAGGCTTTAGAAACCCTGGCATTACCAGGTATGCCGGTACAAGACTAAAGCAGCCTGACTAGACTACCAATTACTCCAGTAATTCTTCTTTTACATTAGGAGAGCAATTAGAAGGAGTTTTCTGCCAATCCAAATTAAATGGAGTGATCAGAGAAGCAATCTGAAAAATATCTGTGCTGGAGTTTACAATTTCATTTCTTATTGGCCATGGATTTTATTTCACAGGCCATCCAAAAAATTTTCTCCATCAATTAACTTAAAACAAACAATGAAGAGAATAAAAAGTCGGTATCATGAAGCTCCTTAGTAGGTGCTCGTAGTCCTCGATTTATGACCGTAATTTTGAGCCCAAAATGTACGTTGCTAAATAAAACATTTGTTAAGTGAGTTTTGCCCCATTTTCTTGCCACAGTTGTTAAGTGAATCTGGCTTCCCCATTGACTTTCCTTGTCAGAAGCTTGCAAAAGGTCATCACATGACCCCGGGACACTACAACGGTCATAAGTATGAATCAGTTGCAAGCATTCAAATTTTGATCATGTGACCAAGGGGATGCTGCAATGGTCACAAATGTGAAAAAATGGTCATAAGTCAATTTTTTTTAAATTTCATTGTAACTTTGAACAGTCACTGAATGAACTGTTGTAAGTTGAGGACTACCTGCAATTATAATTTATTTTGATCATGATAACAGTATTAAACTGAGAGATCTAAGACGTAAATTTACTCCCATTCAAAACATCTACATTAATGTTTTTCTCTCCTACCCAAAAAGAGTTCTCGTAGGCACTCTAAGTGGTGCAAGACAGAGTGGGACAACTCATCACAAAACAACTCACTGCAGGATAATCCACATGGGATAACCCAACATGATAAATATTATCCGGCACTGCTCCTTCACCATTATTTGCATTGACAAAAATGGAAATAATGTAGAAAAAACAGTGGCAGATAACATTCATTGCATTTAGTTAACCCACGTGGATCATTCCACAGTAAGTTGGCCATGGTGAGTTGTCCTGCAGCACGTTGGGACATGGCAAGATGACAACAGTGAGATGGCCAAGCTGGGTTGGCTGTGGTTGGCCCCGGAGAAATCTCCACAGTGAATTGGCTACAGTAAGATGGCCCTAGCAAGATGGCAGTGGTGAATTGGCCATGGAAAGTTGTCCTAGACTGCTGCCAACATGCAATTATTTTGCAACCCCATTTTCCATAGATTGCTTAGGCTTAGGCAATCAACTGTCAATTATGTGGTTCATGTATTCAACTATTTTTTAATATAACCTGCATATCAACCAATCTGCCATATCTCTTAAGAGAACATTAAAGTATCATTTGCAAGTCAGGATATTCTTTTTGTTGGCTACTTCAGAGAATAAAACCATATCATTTATTGTTAGCGGCTAATAGCTTCAAACTAATTTATTATCCTTCAAAACTATCTACAGTATTGTAGCCTGATCACAGCTAAACATATTGGACTTCTAAAGTCTGTTGAATCTGAAGTTCAACACATACAGAGAGTATCAATTTGGGGTGAAGATCTATTGCCATTATTATACATTTGTCCTCAATCATTTAATTTCATGGATTTAATTTATTCAATTTAAGTAACTCCAGTGAATGCTGGGCATCTCACAGTATAGCAAATCACAAAATGGGATATGAATAATTAAAAATAAATAAAAATGAGAGCAGAGAAAATAAAGAACAAGAATGCAATACAGCCAACAATCCTTCCCAAAATCCCCAGAGGGGTTCCAACTACTCTAGCTCAGTGGTGGGATTCAAATAATTTAACAACCAGTTCTTTGCCCTAATGATTTCTTCCAACAATCAGTTCCCCAAACTGCTCAGAAAGTTAACAACCGGTTCTCCCGAAGTGGTGCAAACTGGCTGAATTCCACCACTGCTCTAGCCCAATGCTTGGGAGAATAGTCAGGTGTTTAAGACCTTCCTGAATAACATAAGATCTGAAGCCATCCAAATTTCAAAAGGAACCTCTTTTCAAGGTGCTAGGGCTATGACAAAGAAGGTCTGAATCTTGAATCCCAATAGATGATACTGTCTAATTGAATGTCCTGAACTGTGCCAGTCAGCTTGTGTTGGCAATGTAGACTCTATAGGAGATGGGCACTCTGTCAAATAACCAGCAAGAAGCAATATATTTAACAAAATAATTCACATTCATTTTTTTGTGTGTGGCTAAATCATAGCCAGTGATTTAGGAATAGTCTCAGCAAAGATACACTAAACTATCCTGGTTACAAGATTGTCTTCATCTAATCCTTAGTGACTGAATTAAATATAAGCATTGAATAGAATAGAACAGAACAGAACAGAACAGAACAGAATAGAATTCTTTATTGGCCAAGTGTGGTTGGACACACAAGGAATTTGTCTTGGTGCAAATACTCTCAGTATACATAGAATAGAATAGAACAGAACAGAATAAAACAGAACAGAATAGAATTCTTTATTGGCCAAGTGTGGTTGGACATACAAGGAATTTGTCTTGGTGCAAATACTCTCAGTATACATAGAATAGAATGGAATGGAATGGAATGGAATGGAATAGAATAGAATAGAATAGAATAGAATAGAATAGAATAGAATAGAATAGAATAGAATAGAATAGAATAGAATAGAACAGAATTATTTATTGACCAAGTGTGGTTGGACACACAAGGAATTTGTCTTGGTGCAAATGCTCTCAGTGTAAATAAAAGAAAAGATGCATTCGTCAAGAATCATAAGGTACAACACTAAATGATAGTCATAGGGTACAATAATTAGTGCCTCTGATTACATTAACATTACTATAATACACTGATACTGTGAAGGGCTTCTTACACAATTCCACTAACACACCTCATTATTTTCAATTCTAGGCAGACGGCCTGCCTAATATTCTAATTCTAGATTACTGCTGACCCTTCATTGCCTTTCCATTAATTTTTTAGCAATTATGATGAAGTTACTTCACGATTTTATGGCCTGCAGCAATTAAATGGAAATTTAGCATACTCCTACGTATAGGCTATACAACTTAGATATACATTCATTGATATGAATAAGGACAAAAATTCTTACATAGATTTCAGAGACAGGTGAGCAATTCTTACAATAAATACTTCGTACTGAAACAATATGAAATATTCATTTCATGAAATTACTGCCATTAGATTTTCATCCTACTTATCGTGCATTCACTTTATTGTATGGAATTACCAAAAAATTTTTAGCTTCCATTCTTTGACATTGTTTTACTTCCCATCCTGTGTTTAAAAACACACACATACACATTTGTGCCAATTGTTCTTATAATATTTAACAGAGAATTGACTAGGAAACCAGGCAACTTTCTCAGCCATTCTAAGAGCTTGAGACACACATACACACGCTCACCTGGACAAACAGTGGTAAGTAATATAATCCTGACTGGTATGACATCATTCAGCATCTGCCCACAAATTAGCAAGAGCTTGGAGGACTGACTTAATTGGATTGATGAAGTTTCATCCCTTGATACTTTCCCCACAAATAGAAATGCGGCTTTCACCATCATACCACAAGCATTCAGCACAAACTGCAATAAAAATAATATAATTCATAATGTTTGATGAATTAATAGAGCATTGCGGTGTGCTAGAAGTGGAGCCCTCATCTCACAAACAGGAGGTTGTGAGTTCTATCCTAGATAGTGGCAGATATTTCTTTCTCTGGGCGCAATGAGTAATTGTCTGCTGTGAACTCCACACAGGTGTCAGGAAGGATATCCAGCTAGTAAACACTCAGCTCCATTCAGCTGCCCCGACTCCACCCTGATAAAAAGGGATTACAGGGTTGTCAACAAAAAAGGGTTTGATGAATTAATGATGCAAACTCTGGCATTGCAACATCAGATCCAAGCAAGTCACATTGCTTGCATTGTAATGCCATGATGCCTACTTATACCCAAGTATCCCACATTCTATATTGGCAAGATCAGGATTTCATCATTTACGAAGCAAAGAAATCGGTTTTACTTATTACCGATATTATGGCATAAGTTATTTCCTCTATCAAACTGCATCCTTAGCTGTAGGAAAACAACAACACTTACTGACATTTGCTGATTTAGGCATTTGTAAGTTCCCTCTGACAAATGCTTCCAATCTTGACAAGCTTTTATTTCTTCTTCAAAATCTCTTTCCTTGACATTTGCCTTTTATTGCTATTTCAGACCGAAGTCAGTGGTAACAGTAGCAAACATTCTGTTACCTTTGGTTCTTTTCTGGAAGCTTCTTGATCAGTTCCAAACATCCAGTGTTAATTAGAAGGAGTTGACATACAAAGACACAGTTTGACTAATTATGTGCATTCATCTTCCTAGGATTTTTCAAGGAGGCAAAGAGAATAGAAATGTTGTTAATGTCAATGCCCCCATGCATTCCTCTTCATATTTCCATAAGTTTCACTGCAGTAGCAACTTCTAACTTTGTTTCATTATTTTGCATCAGGCAAAATTCAGTACTAAACTAAAAATGAAAACTTGTATATATTATTTATTCTTCAACTATCTTTCTCAAAAGATTCTACCTTCCTCATAATATCTGTATTTGGACTGATTAATAATCTTCTGATTTGACCAGTTTTGTATTATTTGCTTTTAATCCAACAACAACAAAATGCAAATAAATCTTTATGAAAGTACATAGAATTTCATTCTGAGTATGAGACTACTAGTATTTCAGGGTATTTTATACAAAGGCTCTTTTAAAACTGTAGCTGATGCAAGATAAAAAAAAAAAAAACCATAGATGGAGGGTGAAGGTTCGTTTTCCGAGCTTGTGGATTGGTTTCCAAACATTTCATCACCAAGCTAGGTAAAATCTTCAGTGGAGTTTAGGGGATGTCAGTGTTCTTCTGTTTATAAGGGCTTTGTGTTGTCAGTAGATCTTGTGATGGTGAGGTCACATCAGGTGAGTCCCATTAGGTCACGGCCTGACCTGATGGGACCTTCACCTGACATGACACTGAAGAACATTGATACCAACATCCCTAAACTCTCACTGAAGATGTTACCTAGCTTGGCAATGAAACATTCAGAAACTAACCCACAAGCTTGGAGAATGAACCTTCACCTTCATCCTATATACAAGCTACAGATATTTTCAACTATTGCAAACATAGATAGGTATTTCGTTATATATAAGGAAAGTGGTTCCATTATATCTACTGAATGCAAGTGCTTTTATTTCAGCCAATAATTATCTGACTGAAAGAGTGCTTTCTTTCTCCCAAAATAACTCAAGGGGCACTTAGCTTTTCTTGGATATTTTTCTTTTAAAATCTTTTCATTCCTATCTGGATCTCAAACTGATCCTATTTCCAATATTTTTATATATATATACAGAAGGCAGTGTTGTATATTCAGTTTTAATGCAGGTGCTAGGGAAATAGATATTGATTTTTTTCTCCCCCCCTTTTTTTTAGTTAGGAAAGAGTCCAAGCTAACCTGAGATAAAGAGAAAAATCTATTCTGTCCCATTTTAAGTATACATAGAACTCCATCACAAAAGCATGTCCTCCCAAATAAAGGAAAATTCTTCCAACATAGAAATTAGGCATGTCAGACAATAAAGCTAGAACCATTTTTTCCTATATTTTTGATTTCTCTGGACAGCAGCTTTTTATAGGTCACAAGAACAATGAGGTGAAACAGTTCAAATCCACATTTGAGCATCATCAGGATGGGTCATTGCTTGAAGGCAATTCACACTTTCATGTGGGAAGTTTCAAGATGCTGCCCCCTTTTTCTTTAAGGTGGTGGAAGATGAAGGAAGGTGTGAAGGATTGGTTTGAAGATGTTGATGTGACAAGGAAGATTTGGTAGAGAGGACTTCCTTCTGCATTCTGCTGCAGTGTCAAAGAGGCTAATTAAACATGGTTAATTCTAAATGCAATTCTAGGTAGTTTTAATAAAGATGATGAAGAGACAAGTACTACTTAAGAAAAAAGTGTTTTAAGATACGAAAAGATACTACTGCATTTTTAAGTAGATAAGTGTATTAAACTAACATGTAGATAAGTGTCGGATCGGTTCTAGTGAACTGGTAGTTCGGGTGAGCAGTTGGCTCCACCCGCTTCTGCCCTTTCCTATCCTATATTTCACAGTTTATTAGCTTAGCTGATTCCCGCGGCACAGCAGATTCCCGTGCCTCAGCTGTTTTACTCACCAGCAATGACATAGAAGGTAAGTTTCTAAACTTAAAATGGGTGGTTTTTGAACAGTGTGTGTGCGCTCACCGAACCAGTTGTTAAACTGGTTGCAGCTCACCACTGGATGTTTCTCTGATTTTTATGAATAATTGTTGACTCTTATTTTCAGAGAATAGATGGGTCAGGGCCAGTCAGAGGTGGTATTTGCTGGTTCTTTGAACTACTCAAAATTTCCGCTACCGGTTTTCCAGAACCTGTCAGAACTGGCTGAATCAGCAGGAAAGATACATATATAGAATACACACCTATATACATATTGACTCTATATATAGCAACTTGCTCTACTAATCTTGGTGGCTTCTTCCTTGAATGAAAGTTTGCACTTTCACTTTTTCTGACCTATCTGGATTAAAAAAAAATCTGAGAGTGCCAAAACGGGCCTGTTTTTCGGCCTCCCAAGGCTTGCAGAGGCTTCCCTCAAGCCCCTGGGAGGGTGAAAACAGCCTCCCCCAGGCTTCAGAGGCCCTCCAAAGGCTGAAAGCAGGCATTTCCAGAAGGCCATTTTTCGGCCTCCCAAGGCTGCAGAGGCTTCCCTCAAGCCTCCAGGAGGCCAAAAACAGCCTCATAGGGGCCAAAAACCAGCTAGGAGGCATGCATATGCACAGAGCAGGTAAGTTTGGCTGGGGCTTGCATGCCCGCACAAATGGCTCTGTGTTTCACCTGTGGCACACGTGCCATAGGTTCGCCATCACGCCTATAAACTGTTTTGGTAGAAATGTTTCTTTTACATCACCTGTAGAATCAATTAACTTATGTTAAGATATTTCAAGTTTCCCTCTATACTGGTAAATACTCAATTACCGTATTTGCCGGCGTATAAGATGACTTTTTTGCCCTGAAAAAGATGCCTCCAATTGGGGGGATGTCTTATATGCCGGGTCGTCTTATACGCCGCAAATAGTAATTGGGAAGCACTCTGGCTGCCACGCGGCTGAGGCACTTTGCGCACCGTGGAATTGCGAGATCCCGTGAAGCCTAGGAGCAGCCAGCCTTCTCCCAGCTCCCAGAAATGAGGCTCGCACGCCGAGCTCCGCTGAGGTATCCGGCTGGGGCTGTCAGGAGTTGTTACCGCTGGTGCGAGCTCAGCGGCTCCAGTCCCGTTGCCTCGGGAAGGAAAGGCAAAACCAGGAGCCGCTGCTGCCATTGCAAAGCGCCGCCGCGCTCTTCCTTTTTGCCTTTCCCTTCCCGAGGCAACGCGACTGGAGCCGTGGGAGCCGCGCCAGCGGTAACAACTCCTGACAGCCCCAGCCGGATACCTCAGCGGAGCCCGGGCGGTGTGAGCCTCGTTCCTTGGGAGCTGGGAGAAGGCTGGCTGCTCCTTTCAGCTTCACGGGATTCGCTTCCACGTAGACAAAAGTGCCTCAAAAAAAAAAAAGTGCAAAAGTGGAAGGCGTGTGGAAGAGAGGGCGAGTATATAACAAACTATATTTTGAGTAGAAATGTTGGGGTCATCTTATACGCCGGGTCGTCTTATACGCCGGCATATACGGTACTTGTGCTTGCAGTTAAGAGAAAATCAGTGGGTCCGGCAACAAAATGAAGAGAAATAAAGGCTCATTCTTAAAAAGTATATTCTTATTTACTTTTCCATCCAGCATACCTCGCTAGTCATTCACCCAAAGGTATTTTTCTTTCTAAAGAGATAAACTTCATTTTATGGTTACTCAGCATTCTCAATCCTAAATTTTAAAGACTTTGCTGTACTTCTGCAAAGCCCGGCTTGCCTTCATCTGCATTATTGCTTTCTTCTTGTTTTCTGATGGTCCATGTAAGCCCAGCCTTGTCAGCATTTCTTACTTAAATCAAACATTAGAAAGCAAGATGAGTATGTTTACCTGCAAATATGTTTACCTGCAAGTGTTATTATTAGGAAAATTCCTGTAGAAAGTTATTGCAGAGAAAACTGATGATGAGAGCAACAGAAATATCATGCATGTGCTGATCTGCCTGAAGTCCTTTGTATTTTAATAACAACTCCATAAGCGTGTTTAATATTGCTGTGTTACCATCTGATGAAAGTTGAGATTTCCTAGAAGAGCACTACCCAACACTAGGGTCTTGAACATAATTAAATGTTTCTATATCAATATTACACTGATCAATAGTTACACATCTTAGAATCTGAAAATGAAGAATGATTGATTACAAGAATATACACACAACAGCTCTGGTACTCAGTGTAAGCAGTTGCCTGTACATCAAAGTCAAAGTTCAACAGCTGTATTAGTACATTTATTTCACTTTAATGGAGTTAGGATTATGCTGTAAAAAACAGAACAGAACAGAACAAAACAAAACCTTAATTTATGTATGCCGCAATATGAGCATACGCATTGCAAATATCTTATTATTTAAATGGCAATTTGTCCAAGGAACAACCCAACTCAATTCTTAATATATATTTTTAACCCAGTGGTACTTTACTATTTCAGTCTTCTTTCAAATAATACTGAATAAGAGCACATGGGATGGAGATGAAATGAAGATGTGTCCACAGAAATCAGTTAAATTAAATGCTCATTTTGAAAGAATCTTTACAATGCTCTGTTTGTGTTTGCTGTATTATCCCTAATTAGGATAGAAATTGTTGTTAGTGCTGTGTTGACTAATTTATATAGGAAATTCCATGAATCTCAGAGGTAATCCAAGCACTAGAGATTTCTTATGTTGGCAGTTCTCTGTAGAATCGCAAGGTAGAGCCTGTAAAAACTGTTGTTTTCTTCAGTAGAAGCCTTGTGGAGGTATTTTCTTTGTTTTCTATTGACAGAACAATTCATTTTCCTTTATGAACTGCATTCCAGCTTTTCAGATTGAAAGAGGTCAAAATTTTACAACAGTTTTCATTTAACAATGAAATTCAAGAAGAAGAAGAGGAGGAGGAGGAGGAGGAGGAGGAGGAGGAAGGAAGGAAGGAAGGAAGGAAGGAAGGAAGGAAGGAAGAAAGGAAGGAAGAAAGAAAGAAAGAAAGAAAGAAAGAAAGAAAGAAAGAAAGAAAGAAAGAAAGAAAGAAAGAAAGAAAGAAAGAAAGAAAGAAAGAAAGAAGCCAAGTCTCAGGTAATTCTCCTTGGAAATCCTATGTGATGCAGAATTATATGTCACTCAGCTTAGGGAATGGGTAGGTTTAGTAGCAGTCTTTTCTCTTTGAAAGAATCCATAAGGAAAAGGCAGATGCACAAACACAACAAGTCCACTTTGTACCCTGTTTTCATTGCTTTTCTTCTATGTGGAGAGGAGTCTTTAGATCAAAAGTCTCTTCTATTCATGGACACTCTTCATATGATGTAGAACCTCAGGGGGAAAAATGGTTTGATATCATCCCATCGTTTCTGTGGATGGAAGTGTCGCCTGTTTCATAAATGAATCTGAATATAAAGAACAGTTCTAAAAACATCTGTGATTCTTCTTATCTCCACTCCTTTTCTTTTGTTTTGAATCTCTTTGAAGGAGATCATCTAGAACAAGGGCCTGCAAACTTGACAGTTTTAAGACTTGTGGACTTCAACTCCCAGAATTCCTCCTCCAGTCATGTTACCTCAGAAATTCGGGGAGTCGAAGTCCACAAGTCTTAAATTTGCCATGTTTGAAGACCCTTGATCGAGAAAGTGGTTTCACTGCACTGCAGCAGCACTGTTAGATCAGTTACCTCAAACTTTCTTTTACATACTGTGCCAAAACTTGACAAAATTGCCAATTTCTTATTAATAATTGAAAGAAATATATTCTAAGGTAAGGAGAGTTCCAAAAAGATCTATTTTTTTGATATCCATGTCAAGGCTCCAACAAATCCACCCTCATTCAAATCAAAAGTCTCTAGCCACATCTCAGAAAAAGATCCTCTTCCCTCAGAGGTGGATTTTGGCCAGAGATAGGGATAAGAGAATGAATGAATGCTTAATCATTAGAAAGGAAGATGCCAACATTTATTTTATTTATTTTATTTATTTGATTTGCCAATTGTTTACAAGATAATAAGTATAAATGTATACATAGTTGTGAATACATGAAATGGTTACATACAAGAAAAATAAAAGAATAGGAGAAACAATAGGACAGGGACGGTAGGCACGTTGGTGCGCTTATGCACGCCCCCTACAGACCTCTTAGGAAAGGGGTGAGGTCAATAGTAGACAGTCTAAGGTTAAAGTTTTTGGGGTTTGGGGAAGAAACTACAGAGTCGGGTAGAGTATTCCAGACATTGACCACTCTATTGCTGAAGTCGTATTTCCTGCAATCAAGTTTGGTGCGGTTTACTTTGAGTTTGTATCTATTGTGTGCTCTTGTGTTGTTATGGTTGAAGCTGAAGTATTCATTGACAGGTAGGACATTGCAATGTATGATTTTGTATACCATGCTTAAGTCAGACCGAAGACGGCGTAATTCAAGGTTTTCTAGTTCTAGAATTTCAAGTCTGGTGGCATAAGGTATTCTACAGCGAGTAGAGGAGTGGAGAACTCTTCTTGTGAAATATTTCTGGACTTTCTCAATTGTGCTAATATCAGATACGTAGTGTGGATTCCAGACTGATGAACTGTATTCGAGTATTGGTCTAGCAAATGTTTTGTATGCTCTGGTTAGTAGTGTGATATTACCAGAGAAAAAGCTACGTAGGATTAGGTTAACAACTCTTAATGCCTTTTTGGCTATGTAGTTGCAGTGTGCTCTAGCACTTAGATCATTAGAGGTGAGTATTCCAAGGTCCTTTACAGAGCTTGGGTCATCAACAAGATCTTGACTATTCAGCTTGTATTTTATTTTCTGATTTTTTTGCCAATATGTAAGACAGAGCATTTATTTGTTGAGATTTGAAGTTGCCATTTGTTTGACCATTCGGATACATAGTCAAGATCTTTTGAAGGGTAGCAGTATTGTCTGTGGTATTGAACAGCTTTACATCATCAGCGAAGAGAACGCAATTGCTCTTAATATGATCACAGAGGTCGTTTATGTAGAGTATGAAGAGAGTTGGTCCTAGAACACTGCCTTGGGGAACACCACTATTGACAGGTACTGGATTTGATAGGAAAGAGAATCTCCCTATTCTGTCCAAATTTCTCCTCACCTCCTAAAAATTCCTAGATCTTGCAGAAAATTGCCTCAAGCTACTTGCCTCCAAAAGATATGGGTGCTTCAACACTGGAGGTTTTTAAAGAAGAAAGTGGACAATGATTTGTCTGAAATGGTATAGGGTCTATTGCTTGAGTAAGGGGTTGGAGTAGAAGACCTCCAAGGTCCTTTCCAGCTCTGTTATGAATATTGTAACCAACTCTGGGTCCAGAAAGCTTTCTTCTCTTATGAAAGTGAGTCCTGGTTTTCTATTTCATTTTTGAAACAATTAAGAATATTTTCCCATTTCATTTATTATTTTAAGTTTCCTTTATGGTCTGCTTTTTTCTCTCTCCCCAGTTATACACCTTTCCATTGCTCTGACTCAGATAGGAGATGATGTTTCATTAAGTCTTCCCTTGGAATTTAAATGTGACAGTCAGTAGACAAGATGTGTGTCCTGTCATATTGATCCACTGCTTCTCAAAGTGAAAGGAAAAGAGGGAGAGCGTGGTCTGATTTGTCAGGACTTGCAATTTCTTTTCCATTTTTCTCAGCTGTACAAGATAAACCAGATTAAGAAACCAGTGCCATTGAGGACAGAATATCTATTATTGTAAACAGCTGCAGTAATTGAATCTTGAAAATGTGAATGTGCTTCCCTCTCTTTTTGGGTGAACTAGGGAGGGGGCTTATATAACATGTTTTCTCACATTAGTTTTTTGGGTCTGGGCTCAAACCCCGCTTATCTGACCATTGCCTGAGTAGTGACTTTCCTCTTGTCCTTCAAGGCCATTCCCTATGCCTTCTACAATTTCTTCAGTGAAGAGAAATAATGGATTACAAATGGGCAAGAGAAAACATTAGCACTATCAGAGATATTAGCAGTGACAACAAATAAGAAGACCTCAAGTAATACATACATTCAATAGATCCTCCTACTCAGGTTTCCTACCATCTAGAATTAAGAAGGTGCACACCCCCAAACCATCAGATCAGATCTTGGTGGCAGGTCAATGTTGTCTCGATTCTTGAATTACAAAGTATTTGTGACTAAGCGAGGAAGTTAATTAATGAACTGGGTGGGTGCCCATCTAGTCTATCTTGTCATCACTGTTATTTCTCTTGTTCAAAATACTTTTCACCAGCCTTCATGTCAGGATCATTATCTAGCTGTTCCATTCCACTTTATCCTGACAGCTCCTTTTATGTCATTAAGGCTGTCTCATTAAGCACCTTCCATTATACACCTCCTTGTTTGAAAAGAAGCTTTTGTGCTTTTGTGTTTTTTTAATGATAAAGTAATTAAGCCTTAAGACAGATGGAAATATTATGACTGAATATATAAAAGGCTATCCACAGAGAAGCTTTTTAGGCCATCCATGTTACTCAAAAATTGCTTTGATTTTGGGGGAAACAGCATTTTGACGGGGTCATCAAAAAAAAGGCAGGCAAATTAGACTTCATAGATCTATAAAGTGATTGATGAGCAGTTTTTGTATCAAAGAGGAAGACTGTCTGTGATTCTCTAGTTTGCTGCTTGACATCTGAAGATTTCATCATGTCAAGACAACCACTACTTAAAGCTTAAAGTGAAAGTAGATTGAGGTCTTTATGAGATCATTTCTTAGACAAGATATTTTCATATGTTATATTCATAATAAATTATAAGGTTTCAATACCACTAGGATAGATAATTTGAAGAGTGCATGATGAAAATAGTTAATCAATTCAGATGTTCAATTTTGAAGCCATCCAATTCCACTCAACTCTGGGCAGTTCACAAAAAGTTAACAACTTACATAAAAATCTAGAAAACACAATAAATTAAACCAAAACACAAAAACAATTGCAAGACAATTGCAAGTTGGCAAGCCAGACAACATATCAAAATGTAGAACTTGATAAACTGGAAATCCCATTTATCTTATCCCAGGACTTGGGAGACCAGCTAAGTTTTTGATGTCTTCCAAAACACCATCAGACTGAATTAAATCTACGGTTGATTAATAACATTCCAGAATTTCACAAAGTTATAAATACCTATGACTTCACTTAAGTTCTGGAATAGTTCTTTCTTTCTGCCTGTTGTTAGGTATAGATTGTCTCTCTTCATAAAAGGTAAGGAAGAAAACAAAACAAATGTGTAATCAAAGTACAGTTATACCCTCCTAATTATCCCACAGTTAATAAAGACAAATGCTGCAAGTTTTCATTTGGGAATAACTACTTAAATAACAGCAGGTCATGTTAGGGCTACCAGAGAGGTATTTTGATTATCCAAACTCTAGGCAGTACAATAAAAGGCTGATGAGCTGCACTTGTTTTCAATGACCAAAACAGGTCCATAATTGTTACAGTGGATGAAATATAAACTTCAGTGCTATGCATTAATGCCTTGAAAAATGATAGTGAAAACCAAGGCAATATAATTAGCCATGGTGGCGCAGCAACCATGCAGTATTGCAGGCTAAATGTCAACCCTGACCTGAAGCTGACCTGACTGAAGCCATTTTTGACAGCTTCAGTTTTGCCATACTGCAGCTGAGGGATATGGAGCGGGGATTTGAGATAGTTAGGATTCTGTGGTCAAAACAAAATATTTTCTCTTGGGAAACAAGGACATTCTCACACCTGTTCGGAGGAAGGTGGAGTGATGTCACCCAGCAGTCAGACTGCACTGTGATTGGACCATGTGACTAATTGTTCTGGGAAAGTGAGAAAACTTTTACTTTTAATTAGGTGAGAACTGCGGAAGTCTTCAGAGTCGGTTTTCACCAGATCTTTGCCAATATGATATTTCCAATAAAGCTATTCTTTGAGAAATCTACTTGCCTTGGAGTTTTGCTTGATATAGAATTATTATTTGGAACCCTGACATTAACTCTGCCCACTGCCAGGAGTTCGATCATGATTGGCTCAAGGTTTCCATTCAGCCTTCCATTCTTCCAAGGTCGGTAAAATAAGGACCCAGATTGTTAGGGCCAAAATGCTGATTCTGTAAACTGCTCAAAGAGTGCTGTAAAGTATTCTGAAGTGGTATATAATGCTTAGTGCTATTGCTATTAATTTGAAAGTACTTTCTTTGTTACTTCAAGTAAAGATAACTAGTCATCATGTGATAATACTAACCAGCATTGAGGTATGAGACTACTGTACACAGAAGGCCAACGATGAGAGGTACCTCACTGGGTCATACAACCAGCATATCAGATTTCCACAGCCTAGCATTGTATCAAGCAACATCCATGAATGTGACTGAAAAAGTCATTACAAAGCAAATAAAAACCCAGGGATAAAGTAATGCTCTTGCAATGAGACTATCTCATTTTGGCAATGTCATGCCCCTGGTGGGCACTGACTCTGAGGGAGAGGAGGAACAGCGGACAGGAAGTGGAAGTGTGGCTCTGGAGGTTATGGAGGAGACTGGGGAAGGGCAGAGGCCGGCTGGGCAGTCAGAGGAGGACCCAGTCCCATCCCCTCTCCATCTTAGGGCACGCAGGGAGGAGAGGATAAGGGAGAGACATGGTCTACTGGGGAGGAGAGGGCCTTGATCCTCTTCATGTTGCAGCTGTGACAACTGGATAAGAGGACGGACATGCTTATGGGCAAGTGCTGGAAACAAAGCGTGGAAATATCTCTTGTTTATTGTTCCTCTCTGAGTTTGGCATCCTTCCTAGTGTGTGTTCTGATATCTGTGGATGTCTTCCAGCCCTTATCTTGCCTGGTTTGTGTTGTTCTTTAGTCATTATAATTTAAACGGCATTTCCTCCTCCTTGTAACTGCTTGTGTGGGAGTTTTTTGTCTCCAGTCAAGGATATTTGGAGCTTGAAAGCAAAGTGAAGGAATAAAAGGGGCTTCACCTGTTTTTTGTGACTGTGTTTATTTTGTATCCCACCCTGGGTCATCACAGGCAAAAACATGGTCTCTGGACAAAGCAGCACAGCATCCCCCACCCCACCCCACCTCTCAGCCAATACTGGTAGTCCTCAACTTATGACCACAATTGAGCCCAGAATTTATGTTGCTAAACAAGAAATTTGTGAAGTGAGTTTTGTCCCATTTGATGACTTTTCATGCCACATTTGTTGAGTGAATCACACACAGTTGTTAAACGAATCTGGCTTCCCAATTGACTTTGCTTGTCAGAAGGTTGCAAAAGATGATGACATGATCCCGGGACACAGCATGGACCAGTTGTCAAGCATCTGAATGTAAATCACGTGACCATGGGGAATGCTGCAACGGTCATAAGTGTGAAAAATGGTCATAAATCACTTTTTGCAGGGCCGTTGTAACTTCAAACGATCACTCAATGAACTGTTGTATGTTGAGGACCACCTGTACAACAAATGTTTCATAGCAAATGGGAATTGACTCCAAGGAGAAAAAAAGCTAATGCTGCAAAGGGTGAAGCCGAATATTCTCTGCATTTCACTCTACATTTTATCATTGTATTCTGAAAATTAAAATCAAGAGTTGATCAAAAGACTAGAAATGAAAGACCTAATAATCTCCCAGCCTAACTACAGGTAGGTGGGGCTTATGGGAGTCGATAACACGTGACAGCACAAGATTATTTATGGTTTCGTTATTTATTACAAATTAGATTACTTATTCAAGTTTTGCTGATCCTTGCCCAAAATCCTTTAAAATGACATTTCCCGTTATTTCTTTGGTCTGCAGGACAGTCGATGGATTAGTAGCATATTCTGGAATCTCATTTGAATATAGACCAGGTCACTTCTAATGTATTCATATTTAATAGAGTTATGGAAATATTTCCCAAATAGGACTTTGCAGTGCATAGAAGCAAATGCAAACCATCACCCCTGAATCACTAAACCAGCCTCCCCCCAGTTCATGAAGATGCATGAGATGCTTTGTACATGCTCCAGTGTAATGCAAAGTATCCCTTTGAAGGATTTATGGAATATTTATAGTTACTTGCATGATGAACAGAATGTAATGTAATGAGATGAGATGAGATGTCAGAATATGTTTCCAATGCAAGAGACAGCTAGAGATTCTCTACAAAAACTGGGTCCTAGAAATAGCCGGTCCAGATTTTACTTTACTTTATTTATTTTAGACTACTTAGGTCTTCTTCCATAGTAAAGAATTCTGGGTGGCATTAATAACAAAGATAGACAAACACAGTTTCATCCTGAAATAAGAAACCTCACAAAGGAATGGAAACTTCAGTAGATGAATGGATCAGGCCAGAGGTGGTATTCAGCAGGTCCTGACCAGTTCTGGAGAACCGGTAGTGGAAATTTTGAGTAGTTCAGAGAACCGGCAAATGCCACCTCTGACTGTATTCTTCCCCTGCCACACCCACCAAGCCCTGCTCACAGAACTGGTAGTAAAATTTTTTGAATCCCACCATTGGATCAGGCAGAAAGACTCAAATGTTGGCAAGATGTTGTTTGATGTACCCCAGTACTGCATTGGCCTCCAGTATGTTTCTGTGTTTAATTCAGGAGGCTGACTACCATCTATATAGCCCAATGTGGCTTGGTCTATGAGTAGCTTTGTGACTGTCTACTCCAAATATAATCTGACTCTCCAATAAGGCAAGTTTTGAGTAGCCATCCATTGGAAATCAACACTGTTTATGGAGGTTCCACTTCCTGTGGAATAGCTTATCTTAGGCTTGTTCCTTGACTTAAAGATCTGGCTATTTCAAAGAGTCTTCAGAGAAATATGCTGTCAATAATTTTAGACTATCCATATGAAGAGGAACAGTTGATTATAATTATATATTCTTGTATTATCATGTGAACAGCATGGTGGCCTAGTGATGAAGATGATTGCTTCCGACTCAGAAAGTTGAGACTTCAATTCTAGGTAGTGGCAGCAGTGGTGGGATTCGATTTTTTTTACTATAGGTTCTGTGGGTGTGGCGTGGTGGGCATGGCAGGGGAAGGATACTATAAAATCTCCATTCCCTCCCCACCCCATTAACCTGCTTTCCAGCACCATTCTCCTGTGCAGGGCAACTAAAGAAGACCCAGCTGATCAAATGGGACTCGGGAGACAGAGAATAGATGGGGGCGGGGCCAGTTAGAGGTGGCATTTGCCGGTTCTCCAAACTACTCAAAATTTCTGCTACCAGTTCTCCAGAACTGGTCAGAACCTACTGAATACCACCTCTGAGTGGCAGACATTTCTCTTTCTGGATGCAAAGAAAAAAAAATACCTAGACAATGAATGCTCAGCTCCATCCAATCACCCCGACTCTACTCCAAATTAAGGGATTATAGGGTCATAACAAGGGAGTTTTATTCTTGTAAAGTGGTTGATTATTTAGAGCACAGTGGCAGATTTTGTAAACAGTACATAGTACCTAGACCCAGGTCATTTGAAATTTCAAAATTTAAATTTCTTATTGAGAAAATTATTGAGAAAATCTAGAATGTTAGACTATGGCTCCAATTTACAACATCCAACGTGGATGATGTAAAACTATTCAACACCACTGACAATGCCACTGTCCTTCAAAGCGACCTTGATTATGTGCCTGAATGGTCCAAAAATTGGCAACTCCAAATCTCGACCAACAAATACTTTGTCCTACACATTGGTAAAAAAAATCAGTACACTAAATACAAGCTAGGCGGATATGACCTCGTTGATGACCCTCACTCCATCAAGGACCTTGGAGTATTCATATCAAATGACTTAAGTGCCAGAGGTCACTCTAACAGCATTGCCAAAAAGGCATTAAGATTTGTAAATCTAATTTTACAAAGATTCTCCTCCAGAAATATTGAATTGCTAACTAGAGCATACAAAACTTTTGCTAGACCAATACTCAAATACAGCTCATCAGTCTGGAATCCGCACTGTATATCGGACATTAATATAATTGAGTGAGTCCAGAAGTATTTCACGAGAAGAGTACTATACTCCTCTGCTCGCAACAGAATACCCTATATCACCAGAATACCCTATATCACTACTTAATTGTAGCACACACACACACACACACACACACACACACAATTTCTATGTTCCTGCCATTTCCTCAAAGGCTGAGAACTGATTCCAGAACTTATTAAAATGTTATTAATTGCAGTAAGAGTTATCTTGGAATCTCTAATGAGGTTCTTAAGTAAATATTATTCTTCAATGTAGATTAGAAACTGCTTTTTCAAATTATTTCTTTCTCAAGTATTTCTAAAAAAATGTATTGCAACACTGTTGATTAAATTATGCTGTATATATCTCAATTCTGTCATATGAATAGGCATGAATTTAAAGTAGAATGGTAATAGAGGCATTCACACAATTCTCTATGAGACAAAATACAATAAAGCAATAATAAACAGCTCATTTAAATCACAAGATTTGAACTGATAAGACAGATGGTTGCAATGCAATATATTAAAAAATTAGTCTGAGAACAGTAATGCAAGAGAAATCAGCTCTGTATATTTCAAGCAGAATGCAATGTTTCCATTTCAATAGAGCATCCTTTTAAAAAAAGGTTTGTTCATATAAAAGAATAATGCTGTCAAGAAAGTATTACCGTTATTATTTGATTAGTTCCTTACAATGTACCATAATTTTAGACAGGTCAGTGTCTGTCTTCTTTAGCTTGACCCACTATTGTTCTGTTTATTCTGTTTAATCAAATAGTAATTTCTCTTTATATACATGGACACAGCTGATCAAATGCATTCTAAAATAGTTATTTAATGTAGTAATGGTTCATTTTCTTACTGGATTTAGATTAACCAAGGCCAAAAAGAGTCTGATAGATTAAACAGCATTTTGCTACAAATCATGGTTTTGTCCATTTAGGAATCTTTTAATGCAAGCAATCCCAATGAATTTAGTGGCATAACCTAGGTATCTAATCAAGAAATTATTGTTTGTTTGTAAATAAGATCTTCTATATCATTGGCTATATCTGATTGATTCCTTACTGCATAGCATTCTCCTCTGTTAAACTGAATGGCTGTGTTGTATCATTCACTACATGAAAACTACACGGTTTTTCATTCTTTCAGAATACTTCAGGAAGAAGAAAGTTTAATCAGGGAAAGAAATTACACTAAAATAGCAGTATTTCAAGAAAACATAGCAAACAGTTTTGGTGTGTGTAGAAAGAATATGTAAGAGTAGGCCCCCTCCATAGAAAATGAGGAATCAAGATAAAGAAAACAGATTCTGGCTTTTCCAGAACTGCAGTACATTGTAAGAAACTAATCAAATAATAATAGCAATGCTTTCTTGAGAGCATTATTCTTTTATATGAACATACTTCTTTTTAAAGAAGTTGTATTCTGCTTGAAATATATGAAGCTGATTCCTCTTGCATTACTAATCCATCACCCTAATCCTTTATTACATTACACGACAACCATCTGTCTTATCTGTTCAAATCTTACGGTTTAAATTTGCTTCCCATTTTCCAAGATAGATTTGGCTCATCCCACTTGTGGATCCGTTTGAAACATTTACAACATTAGTAAAAGAATTGTAAAGTTGTATAAAGAGTGCAGAGAAGAGCAACAAAGATGATTGGAAGCTAAAACATATGAATAACAGTTGCAAGAGTTGGGTATGTCTAGTATAATGAAAAGAAGAGCTGGGGGCGACATGATAGCAGTTTTCCAATAGTTGAGGAGCTACTACAAAGAAGAGGGAGTCAAGCTATTCTGCAAAGTACCTGAAGGCAGAAAGAGAAGCAATGGATGGATATTAATAAAAGAGAGAGCCAACCTAGAATTAGCCAGTGGAAGTTGTTTATCCATCACTGGAGGCTTTTAGTGAAGGAGAGATTAGACAGCCATTTGTCTGAAATGGAATAGGGTCTCCTGCTTGAGTAGGGGTGGGTGGGACTAGAAACCTCCAAGGTCCCTTTTTATCTCTGTTCTGTGTATTCTCATATACATTTTTAAATATGTTCATTTGGAGTTTATTTCAATACTGGTTGGAACTGCCCACTCAAAAAGCAATGGAACTACTGCAAAACACTGTCCTTGCCCTCTGGCCTTTGCAGTAACCACAAGAGTGACCAATTCAGTTTCTTTCCCATGTTGAGGCGTAAATCCTGATTGAAAAGGCTGCAGATAATCCATTTCTATCAAAATCTTATTCTGCCTCCAATAAGATATATGTTTCCAGTGTTCTTTTAAAAAAAAAAACAGCTATGCTTATCTAGTATCATTTCATTTCATTTGTTCTACTCAGCTTCCTTCATTAAGCTAATTCTGTTTTGCATTCATGCTAGCAAGCAAGATTGGAATGGATGGAATGGGAGTAGTGAAACGAAACAGTGAATTTCAAGGGTTTAAACAAGATGAATGTCTTTAACAGTGAGAGATTGAAATAATGTTTATTTTACTATGTGCGATGGCTTTGCTGATAATAAGGAATTCATAATTGCATATAATGATACATGATTATGGTACTAATACCCTACTTCCACTTTTAATGAGAGTTATATGATTGCTTATACATAATTACGCCATGCTCTTTAATTAAGGACATAAAGAGATTTTTGGTCAAGTACAAACTTTTATTTTGGATACACAATGAAATACAGATCAATGCAACTATCATTGTTAGGAAATGAAACTTATTTAATTACATAAGAAAAAGGATGCAACCTCACACATTTATTTGAGATGGTAAAATCAAACAGAGCTGTGCTTCTTTTGGTAGAGAACAGATATATTGGCTTGGAAGTAGAAGTGGGGTCAAACTGTCTAATGTCTGATTCCATTATTCCAAGGGCATGGCATAATCTACCTCCAAGAATTCACCTATCAATGGGTTCAAGCATAAACCAAATAATTTTTTAAAGAAGTGCTCTGCAAACAGATTTAGGTCACACAAAATATGCCAGTTATATTTAGAACTAATATAGTAAAATCCATCATTGCCATTACAATGGTACCTTGGTACTCATCATTAATTGGTTCCAGGAGACCCAATGAGTATTAAAAACAATGAGTAGCAAATAAATTTTTCCCATAAGGGTTAATGTAGTTAGTCACAAGGCAACCAGCACCAACAAATTTTTGCTTCAAAATACGTTGAGTACCAAATTAAATGAGTTTCAAAGTTCTAGCATGTGTGTTGAGTACCAAACAAACAATGAGTTTTGGGATAAATTTTTTGCTTCAAAATATGTTGAGTACCAAATTGAGTACCAAGGTACCACTATACTTGAAAAGGAACAAAATTTGCTAGAAAAAAGGGGTAGAGGGAATTAATCTATCCCTGCAGGGCTTGGAATGAGGTATGAATCCAGGCATTTGGTCCTCCTGACATTATTTTGAATTGTTCTTTAATCAGACAAATGTTCGATCTATTAATCATTTTATGTACAGTGGTCCCCAATTTGCAGCAGACTGTTTTCAATAATTTTCCACGGGCATGAGCATTGCATGCATTTTTCAAAGAACATCCTTGAATCTTTGTTCATGATCTCCATATACTGGCCCCAGAATTCCAAACATTAGATTCAAAGGACCATAAATTGATAGATATAATATAATAAAAAAGCTATGTTGTTTTTCAAGGCACAGATTCCTTGATATGCGGTGAAAGGTTCAAGATGGGAAAGATTAAAAAAATATTAAACAAGTACATGTATGATACTGGAAGTACACAATGACTTATGGATGAAGAAAGAGATGAAAAATGTATTTGTATTGAGAATTCAAACGGAGTGTGGATACTTTGATAATAAACTTTTCTCCTTCGCTAGCTCCAGCTCACATGGAAAGAAAAAGCTGTAAAGTGTGGAAGGAGGAGAAAAAGATGAAAAAGAAGTTTAAAAAAGGATTCTTAGGATTGAGACTTAATTCCGTTTGAGAACTTCCTTAGGACGGCTGCTCTTTTGATTGAAACATCCTTAGATATTTCAGACAAAACTTTTCTTCACAATGTTTGCTCTTGGGTGGACAAAATGATTTCCCATATGCTGTTTCAATAAATCAGAAGACAATTGAATAAAGGCATAAGCTTCCTGGAGTACTTTTTTATTTATTATATTTTAGTTGTTTACAAGTAATACAATACAAGTAATATTTGCAATCTGTACTAATCCCCAAATCACTAGATGCCAAGAAGTCACTAATAATACATTTTTGATTTGCTTAAGGATGATTAACTAGGTAACTTTGGGGGATTTTCATAAAATGGAGCGTGACTGTGTATGTGTGTGTGTGTGTGTGTATCTGTGTTAAATCTGACTTCATCCTTTTTTTCTTTAACATAACATCTAGTCTGGAGCAAGAAGTCCTGTTTTTACTACAGAGTACAGGGTACAAATACTGAAAGGCACATCTTGAAATATCTAAGGTACAGAAAACTGAACTGATCTTGTGGAGAAAATGTAAGCTATTTTCAGTAGCAAACTTTTGCAATTCAGACCCAAAAACCTTCAAGATTTTTCAAAAAAAGAAAAAAATATAGAAAGATTAAATCATCTCCATTACAATAACTGTTCAAATCCCCCAAAATCCCACACATGATGTATGCTCTGGGGACGTTCCTCACAAATTCAATTAAGCAGATTTACTTAGAGTGGTCTCATTGCCCTTAATAATGCTTGATTCATGTAAATTGACATACAGTAATAGAAAATAACAATTGGAAGAGCAAACATATATTGTAAATCACTTCTCTGACATCCAATTTTTTGGAAATTTGCTTCTAGGACACATAAAAGAAAAAGAGTTAATTAAGTTAATTAAACCTACAATCTCTGAATAATGAAAAACAATTAGGAAACTCTCTGCTTGCTTTCACTTGTTCTACTATTCACTTTAAAAGCAACAATATCATTTCACTGAATGTTTCCAACTTAAACTTCAGTTTCTTTGAAGAACTATAGTCTGCATGATTTCCAGAGCCTTTTACAATAGGAACTGTGATTCTCAGTTCTGAGCAAAAATGAGATAATCCTTTCTGTAACAATTCAGCTTTATGAACTTTGCCTTACATGCCATTCATTGGCAGGGAAGTGGGACATAAATTGTAAATAATGTAGAGGGCCATGATTTTCAGAAAACCTATATATGTCTGCCTAATTCTGATATGTGAGGGCACTAAGAACAACAAATATTGAGATGACATAGCTTATTAAATCTGATCTTAATGTTTCGGTTATCAAATTATCAGCAAGAAAAATAATTGCTACAAAGAGACCTCTGTTTTATGTACCTGTTACAAGACTTGCAAAATTAAAGTTGATAATGACCTAGAATTCAGTACACAATATATTGATTTTACTATACAGGCCACAAAACTACAGTAAATGATTTAATTACTGGAAGAAAATGCACACGTAATAGCTGACGGACTGAAAATTACTCAACTATGGCCAGAATAAGCTGGTATAGATGGAAATCTCATCAAAATAAAAAAAGCAATGTGTGTACATATGTGTATGGAATGTAATAATTTCACATAAGCAGACTATATCAATCATGACATTCTTGGTGATGTATTTCAAAGAACATAACAGATAACAAGAAATTAAAAGTGCACAAGACATAAATCCATAATATTCATATCAAAATGGAAGGCCCACAATTAATCTTTAGAACCAAAGACACAATGGGATAATATCAGCGCCATTAGGTAGACAGGACTGGGCGGCGGGGGGGGGGGGATTTCACATAAAGCAAAATTTTATTGAGATTGGCTACAATTACATAATATTGGAAAGTCTGGTTGTGCTATTCCTTGCCTATATTTTATATTACAGTTAATGAGAGGAGTATCTTCCTGAATCATTTTCACAAGTTATCTTGTTCTGAACTCTTTCGCCATGTCACACAGGGGAATTTATTGGAGAAAGCAATTATGTTTGGAAGAGTTAGCGGTGAAAGGAAAGCAGGCTATCCAAGAACACAGTGATTGGATAATATAAAAGCTGACACCAGTCGGAGCATAGAAAAACTGAGAAGTAGTGCAAGATCCGAAAAAGATGTGTAGAGAGACCTGACCCATAGAATTGCCAAGAGTCAAGCATGACTGAATAGATAACATCATTATCTTCTGACCTGGCAGAAGACTCTGGAGTCATGACTTTCTTGCCTGTAGCTTGGCTAATTTGGAGCAGGTTGGCTGCAAACCCAAGGCTGGGGAAAGGCCACCTGCCTACTAACCCTAACCCTAACCCTACTGTCCCAGGCAAAAGGTGTTTTCCCCTGGAGTTTCTGCTCAGTCTATTCCAAGAAACCTTTTCTGCTGGAATTAATTCAAAGCCGTGAGATTGTGCAGAATTCCATGCAAGTTGTGAGCTTGGAGTTTTGTGGTGCCTAAATTACTACTTCGGGAGGGTGACAAATATTGTAAGCATGCACATGACCATATCTTATGGGGAATATATGTTCTGGGTATTGTTTTTGGCATGCCTCCTGAGCGCAAATAGTTGATTTTATTCCCTGGATGTAGACATGGAGATCCTAACTAGTGAACCCAATGCTTGAACATGGGAATTAACCAATGCCATTTTAGTAATCTACTGAGATTACTGAGATTAACAAGGGATGCGGTGGCTCAGTGGCTAAGAGGCTGAGCTTGTTGATCAGAAAGGTTACCAGTTCGGCAGTTCAAATCCCTAGTGCTGTGTAATGGAGTGAGCTCCCATTACTTGTCTCAGCTTCTGCCAACCTAGCAGTTCTAAAGCATGTAAAAATGCAAGTAGAAAAATGGGGATCACTTTGGTGGGAAGGTAACAGCATTCCGTATGCCTTTGGCATTTAGTCATGCTGACCACATGACCACAGAGATGTCTTTGGACACGCTGGCTCTTTGGCTTTGTAATGGAGATCAGCACTGCCCCCTAGAGCTGGAAACGACTAGCACATATGTGCGAGGGAACCTTTACCTTTAATGGTGGCAATTTGGTATAGCGGTCAAGACACCAGGCTACAAACCAGGTGACTGTGAGTTCTAGTCCTGCCTTAGACATGAAAGCTGGCTGGGTGACTTTGGGCCAGACACTTTCTCTCAGACCAATCCACCTCCACAGAATTGCTGTTGTGGGGATAATAGCAGAAGGAAGGAATATTATGTCTGTTCATTGCCTTGAGCTACCTATAAAGTAATAAAGGTAAGATTTAAAAAAAAACTTATAAATAAATAAGAATTTAACAATCTGACTTCAGTTCCCTGAATTTAAACTGAACCTCTTTAATACATTTTAATGAACAAAGGAAGATAGTTGTGTCCATCTAAAACACATATATCATGTTATAAGACTCAAAAGAGACATCATGGTTATCTGGGGTACAGATACAAACAATTCCTACATGCTGTGTAGAGCCCTGTTACTTTATGATGGCTAAGTGTTCGATTTTATGGTGTTATGGAAAGTAATTTCAGTTTTGGCCAATCAAATAATTCTGAACATCTTCGCTACATGTCCTGACCTGTCCCTCTTTTTCAAACAATTTTGTCTTAACAGTCAACATGCCACCCAAACAAAGATTGTATTTCTTGACTTCTAAAAGATTATCCTTCTCCTGGGAGAAACCAGGATTAATAGCAGTAACTGTGAGAGGATCTTGGAGTCTTAGTGAACAACCAATTAAATATGAGCCAACAGTGTGCAGCAGCAGCCAAAAAAGCCAATGCAATTCTAAGTTGCACTAACAGAGGGATTCAATCAAGATCCCATGAAGTACTAATACCACACTATAAAGCCTTAGTAAGACCACACCTAGAATGCTGCATCCAGTTTTGGTTACCACACTATTAAAAAGATGTTGAGACTCTAGAAAGAGTGAAGAGAAGAGCAACAAAGATGATTAGGGGACTGGAGGCTAAAACATATGAAGAACGGTTACAGAAACTGGGCATGGCTAGTCTAGTGTAGAGAAGGACAAGGAGAGACATGATAGCAGTGTTCAAATATTTGAGGGACTGTCACAGAGAATAGTGGGACTACCTGTTTTCCAAAGCATCAAAGGCCAGAGAAGGAATAATGAGTAGAAACTGATCAAGGAGAGGTTCAACCTAGAAATAAAGAGAAATTTTCTGACAGTGAGAACAATCAACTAATGGAACAGCTTGCCTTCAGAAATTGTGGCTACTTCAACACTGGAGGCTTTCAAGAAGAGATAGGACAACATCTGTCAGAAATGGTATCGGATCTCCTGCTTTGGTGGGGAGTTGGACTAAGCAACCTACAAGGTCCCTTCCAATTGTGTTGTTCTGTTATCCTTTATTACTACTTTTATTGTCAGAGTACAACATGTGTACAATGAGATTGGTTGAGCCTTCCTTCATGCCCCCCACCAGCACAACTCACAGTGAGGGCAGAAGTCCCTAACCCAGTCCCAATCTTATTACATTATGCGACTTGCGCCGGCCCACAAGTTTGTCATACTATCCTTTCCTACAATATAAAATCCTGAAATTTGGAACAAAGTAGCATACAAGTACAATAAGGATCATGTCCATGCATTTTATCGACAATTTAGCTGTCTCTATAGGGCATTGATTGTTTTTAATTGCATGCATATAGACTGTACACACCTCATACTGTAGCCACAGCAGAAAAGGTCATTGCAGTTACCTGAGTGTTAAAATATTAAGAGCATCCTTGTTATAAGAATTCTTTCTGAAAACCTAATGGGAAAAAAAAAACGTTAAAAGACAATCGATGGAATGCAGAAACAAAACGCAGTGACAGATCCTGGTCTAGCAGTAATTTTTGATTCTGTGTGGCTGATCGTTAACTAGACTTTATTTCTCAACTCTGCTCTGTTATATAGCATCATCTCCTTCCTGGATTCATTTTTTTTTTTTTTGGTTGAAAGTGTTGCTGAGAAATAGAAGGCTTTTCGAGTTAGAAGGACATGACCTAGGATTGGGCTAAAATAGATATTTGTGGTACGATAAAGTTAAGGTTAATATAGATTTAACATTTAACACCATTCTCCAAATAGCATGGCCCCTTTTTGTGATGCTTTGGAAGACTCAGAGGCTTTCTGTGGAAAGCCTTTGAAAAGCTTCCAAGGCCTTCTGAAACACATCATTGCCATTTTCTATTTAGTGTACCCCAGAGGTGGTATTCAGTAGGTGCTGACCAGTTCTGGAGAACCGGTAGTGGAAATTTTGAGTAGTTTGGAGAACTGGCAAATACCACCTCTGACTGAAGATTTTACAGGATCCTTCCCCTGCCATGCCCACCAAGCCACGTCCACAGAACCGATAGTAAAAAAAAATTGCATCCCACCACTGGTGTACCCTAATCTCGTGGTGCTTCAGAAGGTGTTCAGAAAGCTTCTGAAGTATTCCAAAACATTGCAAGAATGGAGTGTGCTATTTAGAGAAGTGAGCAGCCTCAGGAAGAAGGCCTGGGGTGGCCGGTAGCTGCCTCGCATAAGGCCAGCTAGGCACACCTTCTGTCAGTAGCAGAAGGATGAGGGTTCAGGTCAGGTGGGTGTAAGTATTGCAGACCATGCGGGTGTTGTGCTGAGGTGCTGGGGTGGTTAGTCACAGGGAGGGGTTTGGGGCAGTACTTCTCAGTGACGGCTTTGCGGTTGAAGTAGAGGCTCAGGGGCAAGGCAGCCAGCTGAGGCTGCTGAAGGCCTTGGGCCTCTACTTGACTGCCAATGTGCAAGGGAGCCAAAAGGCAGAAATGGGAGAGAAAGTTGGGAAGAAGGGATCTATGACAATTTGCCATGGCCAACTAGCCATGACCAAATTGCCACAGCCAACTCAGCATGGCTAAGTTGCCAGAGCCAACTTGCCACAGCCAATATGTTGCAGAACCACTCACCATGGCCATCTTGCCACAGGACAACTTGCTGAGGGACAAGAGTTACACTAATATCAAAGAAATGGTGGAATAGAATCATTAAAGAAAGGAGGGACAGAATGAAATGTGAATGGAAAAAATTAAAATGTTTTTTATTTATTTTAAATAATTAAATAGAATTGTTTCATTGTCCTGCAGTGAGTTGTCCTGTGGACAGTTGGCCATGGCGAGTTGTCCCTCAACAAGTTGTCCATGATGAGTTGGCCGTGATGAGTTGGCCATGACGAGTTGGCCATGGTGAGTTGGCTGCAGCAATTTGGCTGTGACAAATTGCCCCATTCCCGGGAGGAAGATGGTGCCTCTGCGGCCATAAGTCACCCAAATTTTGATTATGTGACCGCAGGGGCACTGCTACAGCTGTAGTTTTGGGATCCAGGCATAAGTGCCATTCATTCAGCACTGCCATATTTTTGAATTGTTGTAACTTGAGGTCTATCTGCAACTTAAACACACACACATACACACATGCACAAAGTAACACTGCAACAGAGATCTTAAGTCTTCATTTCAAGTCTTAACTATAATCCAATAATAATGCTTTGATGTGAATCGCTGTAGCTCTTTTCACTTTATATTATATTCAACTTTGGATGAAACGTTAAACAATCTTATGCTTATAACCCTGACAACAGAGGTGGTATTCAGCAGGTTCTGACCAGTTATGGAGAAACGGTAGCGGAAATTTTGAGTAGTTCAAAGAACCAGCAAATACCACCTCTGACCGGCCTCGCCCCCATCTATTCTCTGTCTCCTGAGTCCCAGATGATCAGCTGGGTCTTCTTTGGTTGCCCTGCACAGGAGGATGGAGCTGGAAAGCAGGTTAGTGGGGTGGGGAGGGAATGGGGATTTTGCAGTATCCTTCCCCCAGGAGTGGAGAGGAATGGAGATTTTACAGGATCCTTCCCCTACCACGCCACCAACCCACGCCCACAGAATCAGTAGTAAAAAAATTTGAATCCCACCATTGCCTGACAACCTAACATCCCACTATCTAGGATTAAACTCACAGCCTCCTGATTGTGAATCGAGAGCTTCACTTCTAGGTCACCACATCACTCAAGCAAAATCCATATATACTTGCACAATTGTGACACTATGTGGCTCTTTGAAGGAGGATAACAAGCTAACTAGATTTCATCTAAATTGTATTTAAAAATAACTAAATATATCTCCATATAGATGACAATATTTATAGAAGGATAACCATATATATTCCAAATGGATGGAAATGGCTCTATGTGTTTAATTACAATCTGCTGTTCAGTGACCTCTGGAAGGTGTGACGGGTGTTCCTTTTATTTATTTATTTATTTTTTGTCTACAAAGAGTAGAGAAGCCATCCCTCTTTTCAAAGTGGATTCATTTGGCCCTTCAAGGATTTTTGAGGACCTAGAGAGCAAAATGTTTCCAGGGTTCTGTTGGGAGAAGCTTGGCATTTTCCAACTCCGTCCTTCCTCTTTTATGGCAGGCAGACACACACACACACACACACACACACACACACACACACTTACACAGTTGTAACGGGTTCATTTTCTATATCAACATTTCCCCGAATTTTCTATTGCAGGTCACCTTAAAAAAAAAAAAATAGAAAGGGAAGTTGGTGCAAAATGGAGATGTTCAAAAAAATAAATAAAGTCCAGTTGCCTCTTGAAAAAGCACCTTTGGGTATAAGCAGTGTTCCGAACTAAGCAGGCTCGTAAGCCTGCAAACCTAACTAGCTGCTCCCAAGCAGGCTCGTAATCCTGCACTTTTGATTGGTTCGTTGACAGCAAGTCACGATTGGTCATTTAGGACTGATCTGATTGGCTAGTTAACGGGCTGCCGCAATTGGACGCTCCAAGCGCAGCAAACTTAAACCATTGGACGCTTTGACAGCAGCCAGCTCTATAAAAGGAGCTGCTGTTTTTATTCTTTTCGTTCTGCTTCCTGAAGTCACTAATAAAGAGTTGAAGTCACTATTCGATGTCTCGTCTCCGTTATCGCACCTACCCTCTGAGATAGAACAAGCAGAATTACATTATATTACATTATAGTGAAGAACCAAGCCACTGTATGGTAGTTACATTCAGGGATGGGCTGCTGGGGTTTTTCAGGGGTTCGGGAGAGCCCCTAGCTAAGATTATCTGCAGTTTGGAGAACCCCCAAATCCCACTCCTGGCTGCCCTGCCCACCCCACCCCAACCCTCCCAGGAGTCCCCACGCAGCCCATTTTGGATGCAGGTAACTGCAGGGTGTGCTGGAGGCTTGGGGAGGGCGAAAAACGGCGCTCTTGGAAGTTCAGGAAGGCTCGAAATGGGCCTATTCCCAGCTTCCAGGGAGCCTCTGGAGCCCAGGGAGGCGTTTTTACCCTCCTGGAGGCTCAAGGAAAGCCTTCAGAGGCCAGGGAGGGTAAAAACACCTCCCCTACTGCCATGCAGAGGCTGACTAGGCCATGCCTACTATGGCCACACCCACCCAGCAACTGAGCAGAGAACCCATTGCTAAAATTTTTGAAGCCCACAACAATATTTGTACAACCACACAATTAGTTATAATCCAACTTCTTCCATCCAACCCACAAGATGCTCTCATGGAATAGATATTTTGCAGGTTCTGTCATCCACATTTGGCTGACCCGAAATGGTGAGTCCTTTCGGTTGTGGCTCCCATATTATGGAATATTTTCTTTACCATAAGAGTGGTTCCAACATTCCTGATTTCCAAAGATACCTCAAGACCTAGTTATGCCAGCAGGCCTGGGGGACTCCAGATAACTTTTGTTTTCAAATTCTTTTCATAATTATTATATAATAGTTTTAACTAATGGTTGTCTTATTTATTTACTGGTTTTATTGGACTGCTGGAGACCCAGAGTCACTTTCCCTGAGATGAGCAGCAATATAAATATGAATAAATAACATAATTAACAATAATAAATGAATAGCTGCCCACTGAAAATGTTAAGAAGTTGTCCTGCATTATTAGATAACTAAGAGCTGTGGTGGCGCAGAGGTTAGAATGCAGTATTGCAGGCTAATTCACTGCTGACTGCCAGCAGTTCGATCCTGACTGGCTCAAGGTTGACTCATCCTTCCATCCTTCCAAGGTGGGTAAAATGAAGATCCAGATTGTTGGAAGCAATACTTTGTAAACCGCTTAGAGAGGGTTGTAAAGTGGTACATAAGTCTAACTGTTATGCTATTGCTACTTGCATCTTAACTCAAGAAACAGAAGAAATATTAACTGGAACAAAGTTATTTAATTAAAAAAAACATTTTTTCCAAAGTAGATTTGCCGATCTCATTAGCTCACTATTGAAAAATTTCAAGGGTTTTAAAGATAAAAAAGTCTCATTTTGGTTTTTTTTTCTTGCTCTTTAATAAGTTGAAAATGTCACAATCATTGGTGGTAAATATCACTGAATGTTTTTGTGTATGGTTCAGTTTCTATGATAATTTTATACAGATTAAATAAATTTCACTTATATTTTTATTATTCAATTTTAGAAAAGAGAGAAGCAGAATCCATTTTAACCCTAAAAATATTACACTCTTTAACACAGATTGAAATTTATGTATCACAATTCCTTTTTATTTTCTTCTAGCCCTGATGCATACAAAACTATGGTATTATTCTAAAGAATACAAAAAGAGTCAGAGGTATTATAAAAATTTTGCCAAAAAAGTATATATCAGATTATGTCCATGTTTATTATTATTTTAGTTTATTTATTATTATGAGCCTCAGTAGCGCAGTGGTTAGAGTGCTGTACTGCAGGCCACTTCTGCTGACTATCACCTGCCTGCAAATCCCACCAGGCTCAAGGTTGACTCAGCCTTCCATCCTCTGAGGTGGGTAAAATGAGGTCCCGTATTGTTAGGGGCAATATGCTGATTCTGTAAAACCGCTATTGTGGTCCACTGGCAGCTTGTGGAGATGGCAGCAGAATTGGACAGTGGGGAGGAACATGGGCCAGTCCAGGAGTCTGGGGAGGACTTGGATGAGGGTTTTGCATTGGATACAGAGATGGGGCCAGGGCCATCTGGGAGTTATGTGCTGACTCCGGAGCCTCCAGAATCTGACAGCAGCGAGGCAGAGGGACAGGGGGAGCCTGTTACCAGTGCGCACATGCGCAGAGCTGCCAGAAGGCAAGAGCAGTTAAGACAACAGGGATGACTCGGGAGTAAGGCTTGGAGGTGATTGGCCCTCCCATAAAACATAAAGGAGGACCAAAGGGATATGGACCTTTGCAGGAAGCAATTTTGTTCATATTGTCAGTTTGAAATCTGAAGCTCTGTGTTCAATTTGTGCTCCGTTTGGCCTTGTCCAAATAATTGGCAATTTAGTTGTTGGCAGCATTTAAAGAAAGATAAAGGTGCATGCTTATCAGACTTATCCCGAAGGACTTTGGCTGACTTCTGTGGGACTATTTACAAACTGTTTGAGACTCATTATGGGCTGTGAATGACTATAATTCACAGCCGTTGAAATAAAATAAAAGTTTTTTGGGGACTAACGTGTGTTTGTTAATGTCTCAGGAAGCCTTGGTCAGAACAACTGCTTAGAGAGGGTTGTAAAGCGGTATATAATCTAAGTGCTATTGCCATTATGCAGACAACAGTGTGAAATCACAGGTGCCACTTCCTTAGTTGATATTGGCCATAATATATATGAAGTTCTTTCCAAGAACCTAAGACAATGTTACAATATGATGTTTGGGATCACTTACTAGTGTTTACCAGCACCTGACAAAAACTATTCTTGAAATATGCTCCATTCTTGCATGATTTGGGGGGAGCTGCCTAGGCCATGGAAGAGCATTCTCTAAATTCACTTCAAGAATAAAAGTCCTTCTGTGACCCAGAGCAGCCTTAAGTAAGCCACAGGGGCCTGTCAACATAAAGAGAAAACTGCCTCAAGGGATTCCACACATGGTCAGTTTCTATTGTTTTCAAATAAATGAACATGTAAAGAATTATTTCATTTTTGTTCTGGGTTGTGCTGACATGCCAACAGAGTCAAGTTAGGCATTTTCCAAAGTTTGGACATGCCAAACCCAAAAGATTTACCCTCACTATCTTAGGATGTTGCAATGGATCAGCATAATCCATGTGCAGATCCAAAGTGTCAGGGAAATACTTTAAGAGCTGACCAGCTGCTGTAATGCTATGATGCAATGTTAGGAATGAGTCAGCAGGGTTGACTGTTACCACTTTAAGAGTCTGCATTATAAGAGAGGCCCTGTTGGGGCATCTCTCTCTCTCGGTGTGTTCTTACCTGCTGTAGCTGCTGATTGATTATTTGACCTTTGCCTAGTAGATGTATGTATATTTTTTTGTAGAGATAAACCACTATTTATTATTACAAACCTCTGTTTGATGTTATTTCTCCTGGGTTGTCTCACATAGTCACACTTTGTGCACTCTGACACAAAGGTGCTTTTTTTTCCCCCAAAAGGCAACTGGACTTTCTTGGGGTTTTTTTTCTTTGAAAATGTTTTGCTTCTCATCCAAGAAGTTTCTTGGATTAAATGAATTAAATGAACTTGCATTAAATCTCACGAAAGCTCATTATATAGTAGAAAGCACTGTTAGTCTGTATTTAAAAAGAAGAACAATAATATCCTTCCAAGGAGAGCCTTTCCCCCAAATATTGTTCAAGTGAATAAAAGAGATCTTAACTACTTGCATATTTACTTATTTATGAGAATTTGCACTGAACCTGACTGTAGGTGGTTCGCATGCATGCTAAACTTCAACAAGATTAAACAATGCAGTAAGAACATGACAATAATGATATAATTCAATATTACCCTCTATTAACATTCGCTCATGCTGAAAACCAGTTACCCATGCTAATAAGAGTCACAAGAATATGATCATGTCACACTGACTACAGTCTGAACAGAAGAGATTGACCATAAATTCTACATTGGAGCCTCTAAATTGAAGATAAGCAGAGGCTTTGGGTAAAGTTTTAAAACACTGTTTAATAAAGTTACTATAATTAGCCATGTATTGGGCTTCTCATTAGGGAAACCACTGAGCTGGACTGATAAAGCTAATGCGGAAAAGTTGGCATTTCTCCAGGTTTTTGGACCAACCTGACAAAATGCAGGTTGTGCTCATTCAGAAAGATAGGTTCGATTTTGTTCTTTGTCAGCAAATTTGGCTTCTTTACTCTAAATAATGGTTTACCTGGCAATAGCACTTAGCTTTACGGCTCCCTCTAAGTGGTTTAGAGGCAACCTATTGCTCCCAACAATCTGGTTCCTCATTTTATCGATCTCACAAGGATGGAAGGCTGTGTCAACCTTGAGCTGGTCAGGATCGAACTGCTGGTAGTCAGCAGAGTTAGCCTGCAATACTGCATTCTAACCACTATGTCATCACAGTTCTAAATTTATTAATAATTGTTATTTATTTATTTATTATTTGTAATTCTAAACATTATTATTTTACTTTGTTCTTCTATAAAGAACATTGTTATACCTATCTACCTAATAACAGAATTGGAACAGAGCAATTGGTGAATTCAGTCCATCCTGTCTTTTTAAATTGTCCACAAAATATGGTTGTCCAAATTCTGCTTGAACATATGTAGAGATAGAGAGCTAATTTCTTCGCTTCATACTTGATTCTACTACTGTATGGATTTTAGAAAAACACACATTCACTTATAATCTGCCTTCCGTAAAGAAATATTTTTCCACCTTCTGTTGCTTTGGGATGAAGGAGAAAGATTTTGACTACTGTGGCATGACATTTTTTTTTAATACTTCAAGGGTGTTATATCTTCCTCTATCTTCCCTTATCAACATGAAATATTTTGAAATTTTTTCCAATTCTCTTCTTACAATTTAGCTTCTAATTCAATTATCATTCATGTTTCCCTTTCTGAACCTACTCTAGCCTGATTATGTATTTCTTAAATGCTGGAAACAGGTTTTTGAGGTGGGGGGGTGTCTAACCAAATGCAGAATAAAGTGGAACAATTATTTCTCATGATTTAGAAATTACATTGCTGTGTAATTTCTAAATTGTGAGAAATAATTGTTCCACTTGATTGCATATTATGCATATTAAAAAGCATTTTAAATTTCACTTGCCTTTTCTGTAGCGACATTACGCTACTCATAATTCTGTTTGCAATCAACTAACATTTCAAGGTCTTTTTTGGGGAAATATCATTTCCAAACTTTCCCATTTTATACCTGCACTTTTTATTTCTGTTCCTAAATTATGAATCTTCTCCATCAAAAAATGACAGAAAACAACAGCAAGAAAGGGAGAAAAAAACCTTTATCTTCAGAAAGCTGTCCACAATTCTACATTTCTGATGGATATTGCATCGTTTTCAAGATGCTTGCAGAACAATTTATTTCGGAGGTACTCTAGACTCTTCCCATGATCAATGTCAGACTGACTGATCTATAATGCTCCAGGTAAAATCTCTCTCTTTTTTGAATGATATGGAAATTTGCTCTCCTCCACTCTTTGGGCAGTTTGTTCATTCCTGACAATTTTCCCAAATAATATATAAAGATAATATATAAAGATTTATTCAGACCATTAGCAAATTCCTTTAGTACATTAGGGTGCAGTTAATCTGGCCCTGAAGATACTCACTGTCCATCATTTCTGTCAATCTCAGACATCAATAGTAATTCTACCTTCTGGGCTTCTGAGTTGTTTGGAAAATTGCATATCCTCCTTTTGTTAAAGATTAAGATGAAATAGAAGTTAACTGGCTTTTCTTTTTGTTAAATGTTCGTATTTATTGGCATTTGCTCCCATGCTAACACAGTGCTGAAGCCAACATGATGGAATGTGCATTGTTTCTCACACCCAAACAATATCTTTTCATACTTGCATTGTGATGCAGCACACAAGTACTTAAATAAAAGAGCATGAATCACAAAATTAGGATATGCAATTTCACTTGTTTCCCCTTGCCCACACTGAAGTGGCTTATTTGGCTTGGTTATTAATCCCTAGTATATTAGTGATTCCTTCATTGTTGTTGTTGCGTTACTTATATTTGAATAATTCCTTCCTTATGTATGTTCTTATTTGGTGACTAGTATTTTTTTTTTAATATCCAGTGTGTTTCTTTTTTTATATATTCCACTTTAGCCTTTTCATTTTATTGCATTTACTCTATTGTTGCATGGTTGTTGCTGTTGCTGTTGTATATTCTTCTCAGAATAAAGTTATTTTAAAAAAAGAAAAGAAACAGTAGAACATGCTCAATTGTAAGACATCCAGAGTGTTCATTCACTAGGCAGTTATAGAAAATGAATGGAAGAATGAATGAATAGAAAACAGATACAAATATTCTGAAATAAAAAGCTATTCAGATTCAGCTGTCAGTTATACCCTTTTTCAAACTCGATGCATCCAAAAGACTACAAGCAGGAAATTGCCTAGTTATTTAGATAAGTCTCAAAATAAGGCCTGAAACAAATGCAGTATGATCTCTCCCCAGTTTTAACCCAGAATTTGATCTGTTTTGGACAGTTTTTATTTAAGCATCAAACACTTGTAACACAAATCCAGGATCTTGAAAGCAGGTAAGCATTTGGAAGGACTGCTGAATGCATGAGACATTCCAGAGTATTCTGTTTCAGTATGGATGACTTCATATCCAATCCAACTCAAGGAAAAGGAAAGCATTGATCCATGTTTATGCCTTGGCCTGATGGGAGGCCAATGTTTGCCCTGCTTTCTTGAAGATCAAGCAGTGGTCAGCACAAGGAAGTGCTTGATCTGAATCCAGGCAATTTCAATCAGTAGACTTCTTCAAAGTTTGCAGACGTACAAAATAATTAAAAGAAATTTCTTGATGTTCTTAAGGATTATTATCTTAAGACGGGTGGTAGTAAAAATTACTAAAAGGGCAAGTAATTTGGCTGACTTGTCAACTGGAAACCTGATTGGAATCCATTATTGATTCATGATAGACATCCAGCCTTTATCATGGAGGTTAGAGAATTGCCATTGTGTAAGACAATACTCTGTGCTTCCAAGTTATATTCAAGAGAGAGGAGGAAATATTCATAGGACATTCAGAATTAAAAGGCCTGCACAAGTCATTTTGAAACTTGGCTTTAAAAACATTGAATATAGTCCTCAGATCCCATTATTGCTCAATGGGCAGACTGGTTTTTTCTGATTTCCTTGAAATTACAATGATGATCTACAAAGTGAAATTATCATGAGCAATTATATTTGTTGGAAATATGTAATTTAATCACCCAAAATACATTCTACAGGATTTGGAATTATCCCAGAGGTATTCTAGAGTGTTTTCAATTCATTTGTGGCAATGATAATGCCCAGAGGTCTTGACCAGCACTCTCTATGAAAGAAGAATAGAGAAAGAATGTTATAGAAAAGCAATGATTTATTGGTGCATATATAAACTGGAAAGAATAACCATAGAGTAAAACCACAGGTATAAACTTTCACCACTCTGTTTTTCATGCTTTTTATTAAAAGCATAATAATCCCAAATAGGGATTAAAACCATAAAAATTGCATTAGCTTAAAGCCATAACATTCTATCATAATAATATTACTACCATAAAACCCATAAAAAGTACCACATACAAAAACAATAATATTGCAACCTATTAAAACCAGGACAACAGGAATAACAATGAGAGTCATCCCAGCATATATTCAATTAAAAGCCTGGATGAACAAATAAATGTTCAGCAGGTGCTAGATGCTTAATGTAAGGGCCTGCCCCAGCTGGTCCCTGAGGGAAGCAAAATTCTTGATTCCATTGAGTTGAATCAAAAGAACTTTTACTCAGAGAAAATGGTTGCAGTAAAGTCAAGCGGAATCTGAAAAACCTGCATAAAGCACAAAGTAAATCTTCTGTTTCCCCTAACCCAACCCCCCTGACCAGTCCACCAGCAGCCAATGTGATGCTGCAAGGATGTTTTGAGAACACTGAGGTGGTAGGCAGATATAGGTTACACTCAGAGCACAATGCCCTTGGAACCAGGCTGGAAATGGCTGGAAGGGAATCTGCTCCATCTCCGAAGACAATCCCCCTACCTAATTCCAAAATGGTTACAGCAAGAGTGAAAACATGAGAAAAAGTCCAGTGAATCTCCCTCCCTCCTCTCCAACAGAATGGCAGGACACAACAGTGGACCTGACACTTACATGTTTAGGTGCCAACTATAATTTAATAGGGAGGGAAATTCACAGTCAAGTCCACTGTATTGAGTAAAGTCCATTGCAGCTTGCAGCACAGTACAGCCTGAGAATCAGAGGTGGTATTCAGCAGGTTCTGACCATTTCTGGAGAACCAGTAGCAGAAATTTTGAGTAGTTCAGAGAACCAGCAAATACCACCTCTGACTGGAGATTTTACAGTATCCTTATCCTGCCATGCCCATCAAGCCACGCCCACAGAACCAGTAGTAAAAAAATTTGAATCCCACCACTGCTGAGAATGGTGGAGCCATTCCACCAGATCCCATTGACCAATCACTATTTGGGACAAGTCACACCAAGATCAGTTATTCATATTCAGTCATGACATGCTGAAATCATAGATTGTGATCAAGAGCAAAGTTATATTTAGTAAACTCTGTTGACTTTCTTTGGGTTAATGGGCTCACTCATTTGAGTGCTGCAAGGACTGGCAAGATGTCATATGTTTTCTGCATCTGTGTTATGTTAGTCAACATAATATCCAAAAATGGATAAATAGAAATAGAAAAGGCTAAAGAAAAAAAAAGGTGGGGGGGCAGCAACAGCAATAGCACTTAGATTTATACACCACTTCATAGTGTTTTATAGCCGTCTAAGCGGTTTTCAGAGTTAGCATATTTCCCCCAACAATCTGGGTCCTCATTTTACTGACCTTGGGAGGATGGAAGGCTGAGTCAACCAGGAGCTGTCAGGATCGAACTGCTGGCAGTGGGCAGAGTTAGCCTGCAATACTGCATTCTTACCACAATGAAGAATATTGCTTCCCACATTTTTGTTAGATCTTGAGACTTCCACAACATAAGGAGCCATCTTCATCTCCAGAAGAAGTCAGCATAGTGTGTAAACTTTTGCAGTCCTTTTTAAAAAGCTGTATTATGTTTCTGCAACCTTGATAAAGAAAAGAGAAAATATTCACTCCCTCTCAGAACCATTAGTCCCTATTCCATTTAATTATTTGCCCCTGTGACTTTATGTCATAGGCACGTCTAAAATGAAGGTGGTTTCAGTTAATTTAATTACTGTCCCCTGTGGCTAACGTGGAAGTAGTGCAAAGAAAAGGTACCTTAATAGATGTTCCTAATGTAAAAATATATAGTCATTATAACAGGCATGGTTTTCTATTTGCACCTCTCATGCCTTCTGGTTTTATAGGACATTAAAACACTAGCTCTACATTCACCCAAAGCTAAAGTTGATCAGAAGACAGCAACATATGCAATTTCACATCTAAGAAAGAACACAACATCACACTTGGGCTTCAGGTTTCCAATTCTCAGCACTAAATCAAAGCAAAAGTCATCAGTAGGCAATCAGGTTGATTAATAGTCAAGGGTTTGATACAGGAATGGACAGATGTCTCCGTTCTGTGCACGTCTGATTTATTTAGTTATTTACATTTCTTAATCACATTTCTATGGCTGCCCATCTCACACAAAGTAACCCTGGAGAGTGTAGAACAATTGGATAAAACTTCAAATACAGGTGCTCCAGAGGTGGTATTCAGCAGGTTCTGACCAGTTCTGGAGAACCGGTAGCAGAAATTTTGAGTAGTTTGGAGAACCGGTGGTAACCTTCCCCCAGGAGTGAGGTGGGAATGGAGATTTTACAGTATCTTTCCCCTGCCATGCCCAATAAGCCATGCCATGCCATGCCACGCCCACCAAGCCTCGCCCACAGAACCGGTGGTAAAAAAAATTTAAATCCCACCTGGTGCTCCATAACATATGACCGTTCTTTTAGAGGCAGCATTGAAAAAAGTGACTTATGACTTATCTCACTTACCACTATGGCAGCGTCCCTGCATCAAAATTTGTGCAGTTGACAATTGACATGTATTTACAATGGTTGCAGCATCCCTGGGTCACATGATCGCTGTTTGCGATCTTCTCAGCTGGCTTCCGTGAGGCAAAGTCAATGAGGGAAGCTGGATTCACTTAATTACACTGTGATTCGCATAATGACCATGGTAAAAAGGGCTGTAACATTAGGTGCGACTCAGTAAAAGACTACCTTGCTTAGTGATAGAACGTTCTAGTCAAAATTGTGGTTGTAAATTGAAGGCTACACATAAATAAAAAAAACCCACATCGTTGTTAAAGGATAGAAAAGTAATCATTGATTAAACTAATATTATCAAAATATTAAAAAAAAATACAAAGCCCTTGAAGAAAGCAAGAACATCAGTCACAGTGGAGTTATCTAAGAAGGTCTCCGGTTCCCAAAGATCCCCAAGTCTAATGATATAACCAGATCTTGAGGGACATCCTAAATGATAGCAGGGAAAGAGTAAGCTCAACTTGAGGGAGGAAAATATTCCATAAGGAGGGTGCCACAGTGGAGAAGTCCAGTCTCCACAGACCCACCAAATGCAAGTCCCTGATTTTTTTTTTATAGTAAGTTTTTTATTTTTCAGTTTCAAAAATACATACATTCCATTTTTTTTCTCAAGCAGTCTGTCATCTGGGCACAAATTCCTTTGTGCTACATTTTTCACCATTTACAACTTCTTCACATTCACATTAATATTATTTCTCTAAACTTAGAATTAAGATACATCAACAGCTAAACAATATAGCAATAGCACTTAGACTTATATACCGCTTTATAGTGCTTTACAGCCCTCTCTAAGCGGTTTACAGAGTCAGCCTATTGCCCCCAACAATCTGGGTCCTCATTTTACCCACCTCGGAAGGATGGAAGGCTGAGTCAACCTTGAGCCTGGTGGGATTTGAACTACCAAATTGTAGGCAGCTGGCTGCAGCAGAAGTAGCTTGCAATACTGGACTCTAACCACTGCGCCACAGAGGCTCCTATACAACTCTTCTGGTGATAGTACCATATTAACATTATATCTCATTATTCTCATCACAGGTATATTAATAATTATCATCTGACACATTTATTCTTTATTCTTCTTCATTTCCAAATTCCTTTTTTATTTTCTAACCATGGATAAAATGTATCCCATATAATATAGTACTCAGCTTCTCTTTCTCCTTGATTGCTAGTGTTAATCTGTTCATTTCATGCAAGTTCCTGATTGATGGAACCAGGGGTGGGATTCAAAATTTTTAACAACTGGTTCTGTGGGTGTGGCTTAGGTGGTGGGCGCGGCTTGATGGTCATGTGACTGGGTGGACATGGCTTGGTGGTCATGTTATTGGCTGGGTGTGGCCAACTCAATATCACTCACATCGAGGCACACATCTCCTCGCCTGGCCTGTCGTGACTGTGCAACAGTCGTAAGTGTGAAAAATGGTCATAAGTCACTTTTTTCAGTGCCATTGTAACTTTGAATGGTCACTCCACACAAGCAAAGTACCAGCAAAGGAGGGGGGAAAAACTCCAGAGAAGTTCCTGAGACAGGAAATCTAGTCCTGCCAGGAATGTAATAAGGGTTAATGGAGAGGCAGTTTCTGTAGGCAACACCAGAATGCTTCCTTCCTGCCTTCCTTACAGGATTAGGCCAGTAATTTCTTCTAACAACCGGTTCTCCGAACTGCTTTAGAATGTTAAGAACTAGTTCTAGTGAATAGGTGCAAACTGGTAGAATCCCACCCCTGGATGGAACCCATAAACATGCCTTCCAATAATCCACTTTCATTAATTTGATTAATGGATTAATTCATGCATCTATTCTCCCCCTTTCCTGTATCCATTGGTAATTAAAATAAAATAAAATGCATATAAATATGCACTGGAAGCATTCCGAATGCATCGTCTACAAATTCATTATTTTATTGACTTATCTGAAAAAAGAAGCTTTCAAACAGGTTATCCTTATAGGTTTTTGCAAGCACTTAAACAGCATCTTGAATCTGAGAAATATATCATGAAACTTAGAGGTCGGTTGGCAACGGGATTTCCAAAGATCTGAGAGCAAACCAGCATGCTCTTGGTTGTATTTAATTCCTGCCATCTGGGCATAAAATCATGAAATCCAGCAAAATATGACATTACAAATATGATATCAAATAGAGGAATTTAATAAACATTAAAAAGTCCAGGATTAACATAAAGGTACACATTATGGTAACATCTCATTGCCATAATTAGACTTGTAATTGTTCCAGCACGAATTTTTGTGCTATATAACAAATAAGCTGTGATGGCACAGTGGTTAGAATGTAGTATTGCAGGCTAACTCTGCCCACTGCCAGCAGTTCAATCCTGACGGGCTCAAGGTTGACTCAGCCTTCCATTCTTCCGAAGTTGGTAAAATGAGGATCCAGATTGTTGGAGACAATATGCTGACTCTGTAAACCACGTAGAGAGCATTGTAAAGCTCTGTGAAGTGATATATAAGTCTAAGTGCTATTGCTAAACTCATAATGATTATTTAATATAAAAAAAAATGATCCAGTAGAACTAACATATGCACAACATATCAAATGTGTTTTGTGTCAAGCTCAAAACAAAACCTCCAGGTTGTTCACTGAAATATATATATTGAATAGGCTGGATTTCAACAGAACAAACCCCACTTAAATCAGTTTAAGTGCTTTCTCAGAACAAAACATGAAATGTTTCAACTGTTTCATTTGCAGCAAACCATGTGAACATGGGAAGAGCCCTTTTGCAGGATAATCTGAAGATTTACATTTATTTATTTATTGTTAGATTGGCAGTGACTGGGAACGGAGGGATGGTTTAGTCTTTAAAGACACTACTCTGTATGAAACCCGAACATTAAAATATAGATATATATTCCTTGCCAGGTGGCCAATATTTATATCATAAATTAATTTGTATTTAGTTTACAGGAAGTCCTCAACTTATGACCACAACTGACCCCAAAATTTCTGTTGGTGAGATATTTGTTAGATGAAATTTGTCCCATTTTACAACCTTTCTTCTCACAGCTGTTGAATGAATCACTGTAGTTGTTAACTTGGTAACACGGTTGTTAAGTGAATCTGGCTTCTCCGTTGACTTTGCTTGTCAGAAGGTCACAAAAGGGGATGATGTGACCCCGGGACACTGTGGCCATCATAAATACGAGCCAGTTGGCAAGTGCCTGGATTTTGATCATGTGACTCTGGGGATACTGCCATGGTCGTCAGTGTGAAAAACGGTCATAAGTCACTTTTTTTCAGGGCCGTTGAACGGTCACTAAATGAACTGTTGTAAGTTGAGGAATACCTGCATTGATATTAATACATGATGATGATGATGATGATTGGTGGGATTCAATTTTTTTTACTACCAGTTCTGTAGGTGTGGCTTGATGGGCATGACAGGGGAAGGATACTGAAAAATCCCCATTCCCTCCCCACTCCTGAGGAAAGGTTACTGCAAAATCCCCATTCCCTCCCCACCCCACTAACCTGCTTTCCAGTTCTGTTCTCCTGTGCAGGTCTACAAAAGAAGATCCAGCCGATCAGCTTGGACTCAGGAGGCAGAGAATAGATGGGGGCAGGGCCAGTCAGAGGTGATCTTTGCTGGTTCTCTGAACTACACAAAATTTCCATTACCAGTTCTCCAGAACTGGTTAGAACCTGCTGAATACTACCTCTGATGATTTTGACGATGACAACCATGATGATGATTTCAAAGCTCTTTAACAGAAAACAACATTATCTGTTCCTATATAGTTCATAAGTAGTAGCAGAAAAAGAGATCCATTTGCTTTCTCGGCATCTTTGCCACAAAATTCATGTTTTTGTCCTGACTGAGTGTCACTACGTTGGAAACCTTTGACATAATAAATAGAATCAGTAAGCGCTGAGGGTGGGTTTATTTTTCTCCCACACAGAGGGAGTTATAAAGTGAATATTACCGTTCTTTAGAAATTGCTTTTCCTCTTTACCAGAAAACGTTTTTGGAAAGAAAAGATCACGGGGTCAACTTTTTCATTTGTTTGGTTTCTTGTGTCTAACTCCCTTTCCCCATTATTCTGTCTCCAAAACATGCTTCAAGCCTCTCTAGCCGCACTAAAAAGCCTCCAATACAGGAAACACAATGTTGCCAGCCAATCAAGACAAAAAAAGCTACAAAACAGACGGAAGATATTAGAAACACCAATCAAGCAGAACACAGCAAACTCCAAGACCAATAAACACAGACCAAGACTCCCAACCAATCAGGATGAAGAAAAAACCATTCTGGCACAGCAGTAGGCTAGCACCAAATTTAAAACAGAAACAGCTGTGAAAGTCTAACTCACAGACAAACGCTATACAGAAGCCTGATGATGGCAGATGAGATTCTGCCGAAATGTTGCTACAACTTTAAAAGCACAACTATAATGACATGGGAAAATACCCGAACAAAGCTGAATACCATACATATATATGTATGTATGTATGTATGTATGTATGTATGTATGTATGTATTGACAGCTTCATTTCCCAGCAGTTCCTTGCAAACTCTCTGAGATTGTGAGGAAAAGGGAGATGAAACCCCATCAATTAGCTAGCATTACTGTTTTTATAGACATTTCAAAGAAGCCCTTCCCACTTTATAATGGCTACTTCAATTTCCCTTACGTCTATCTTGCATGACCAGAATCAATTTTAGTGATGGTCCATAAGCAGTTATTTGGAATGGTATTTTGTAAATTATTTATAGTAATAGCAATAGCACTTAGATTTAGATACCACTTTACAGTGCTTTACAGCGCTCTCTAAACAGTTTAGAGTCAGCTTATTGCCCCCAACAATCTGAGTTCTCATTTTTACTGACCTCGGAAGGATAAAAGGCTGAGTCAACCTTGAGCTGGTCAGGATCGAACTGCTGGCAGTCAGCAGAGTTAGCTGCAATACTACATTCTAACCACTGTGCAGCTCTTGTAAGAGTGTCATTTTGCAAGTTATTTATAGTCTGTGTGATTTGAAATCTGATACAAGCTTATGGCTGAAAACATATATCAAAACTTAGTTTTGTGTTTCCACCAGGGTACACCAGTGGTCTTCAGTCCAAAATTAGAAATCATGGTATTAATGTTGCTTCTTGATAGGAAGCTGTTAAATGCTCCCTTTCATAAAGTAGAAGGCACTGATCTGTCTTTTTTAACAGACTTTTTCTAGAATGGAAGACAAGAGGCAAAGGCAGTGGTGAAAAGAGAGAATTAGAGTGGAGAACAATCATATCTGGGCCACATGACAAATGCAATCCGGAGGCTCTCTAAAATACCCTGAATGACTACTGTATTCAAGAGTTAATTACCTTGGCAGGGAGTAAAAGGGAAGTTGAATAGAAGTAGGGAAAGCTAAAGTTTCAATATAAGAGGAAATGGAAGGATGCAGGAAATACCAAACTGGGATGACCTAGGAACTCATTGTATCCTGATTTCTAGGCTGAGGCCTTAACCTCTACACCAGACTAGTTGTCCTGGGCTTTTAAGAAAGCACTTAAAACTGGTTTATGGAAGTGTGCCCTAGTGGTAAAACATGTGTCTTAATGAAAGTTATTTTTAGATATTTTCATTCTTCTCTGTGGTATTGTCAAGTACCTCGAGTCCTTTAAAGAAAGCAGGATATAGATTTCCAAATAAACACACACACACACACACACACACACACACACACACACACACACATACACTTCTGTAGTAGGAATTGAACCTCTGTGTTTAGTTTACAATTCAGCAAATACAGAAAAAAAATATGAATGGAATCAATCATGATTCTGTAAATTATAGATACATATATTGTGGAACCCAAGCCAACATTGTGTATGGTGGTTCTATGTCTTTGCTCTGCATCTCTTCTTCAGTTGAAGGATTTAAATTGATGCTATGGATTGATACTGCAAGAGTGATCCTAAGGGATGGCAGTTCCTAATCTCAAGAAATTTATGGAGCTTTGAATCTGGTTAGTTCTTGGACAGGAGACCACTAAGCAATTGCAGAAGATTAGACTTCACAATCAAAAGGTATTTTGAATGAATGATACCCATATTGTTGTCAAGGAAAAAAAACATGTCCATGAAGTGACCAGGAGCTGAACTGCAGTCAAGGATGTAGAAGACTTGCTCTTATCATCAAAGGAGTAAACTTTTCCTCTAGCCACTTATTCTAAACCCGCTCTATCCATGAATACTCCTCCATCAGGAATTATCTCTTCTTCCTTTTAAAAAGACGATAATAAGCACCATAATATACATATTTTCCTCTTAGGATAATTGCTTTTAACCCTCTGAGATTTTCTTCAGTTCTGCAAATAAAGAAGAATAAAATAAAGTGCCCTGGAAGAATACCTGGCTGCTGCCTGATTGTAGGAAACTTAAATTAACCTGCATGCTGTTTTATTTATATATGCAAAGTCATTCTTCAAGTTGGGAAAAATTGCTTTAGGGAAACAAAACCCTCAGGGCTGGAAAATGAAATGGAAGAATGGAGTGGAGTTTGGGAAAGTGCACAGCTGGGTGGCATCCTGTACACAGAAACATGTCATATTTCAATGGTGTGGAGCAGTTTCCAATTTAAAGGAGAATATTTGTAGGTCAAGGTTGAAATGGTGCTTTCAGAGCTTGGTTGTTTCCTTGCTGTGATAAAAACCAATAAATCAAACTGACAAAAGACGTATGAACAAATAGAGCTATTTATTAATAGAATAGTGTTTGCAAAGGCTGGAATCTCACCCTCTTTTTGGGAGGAAGTGAGAGACATATTTCATTAGTACAATAGAGAGTTTTATACATTTTCAGAAGCCTAGCCCCTTTTATTCCCTGTTACTCCCCCCCCCATCCTCATTGGTCAATATCTGGGGTGGGTAAGAGTCTGTTTCCCATAATGTCCATCCTACTTGTTTTTCTCCTTCTATTTCTAGTAATCTTCATCATACTTGGCATACTCTACATCCTTTCTCGGATTATCATTTTTAGTATGACATTAGACATCATGATCTGCCAACAATTCTATATGACTTGCCAGTGATTCTTATGTAACCTGCAAAGATACGTCTTTGCAATGTGAAAAACAAGCTCGTTTTTGTGAAAATAAATACTGTTATATAAATCTGGCTTAATATTCCAGTAAAGCTATCTTAGTTCATCAGAAGGCTAAATATGGCATATATATAGTTTATCCTTACAGGAATAATTATATCATATATCACACTTGCAGACTTTTCATCATCCAAACTAGGTAACATTTGATGTTACTAATGATGATGAGTGCTCATGATGTTACCTAGTTTAATTAATAAAAGGACCCCACAGTTTCCACTTTAGCAGCCAGCATTTTGAACCTTCCATTTTCTAGATGGTAATCTATCCTGCTGTCTAGTCTCTTGTTTGTTTTCCAAAGCCTGTTTGTTTCCATCCACAGCCATCTGGATTTGTTCAACCACCATAATACTGTCTAGAGATAGTGGGAGGGACAGACCAGACCTAGCTCTTGAAAGGTTATAATACAGGTAGTACTTGACTTACAAGTGTTCATTTAGTGACCATTCAAAGCTACAAACACACAGAAAAAAGTGACTTAAGATCATTTTTCATACTTATGACTACTGCTCTGACCAAGGCTTCCAAGACCGTAATTACGCACACACTTATTTTAAAAACAAGTCTTGTTTTATGGCAACATTGGGAATTATTTTCATTCCCAGCTAATAATGAATCTCAAACAGTCCCTCGAGATAAGCACCCACCTTTGTTTCCCGTGAAGTGCTACCAATCAGTGTCAAATGAACTAGAAAGAAAACCAACCAAAGTACAAGAAACTTCAAGAATGAGTCTGAACCAAACAAACGACTTTGCTTCCTGCAAAACGACTTTGTCATTTTTGCCTGTCCTTTATACCTCATGGGAGGGGCAATCACCTCCCAGTCTTACTCCTGAGTCTCTCCTTTTGTTTCAGCTGCTGTCGCCTTCTAGCTGCTCTGCACACATGTACACTGGGAACAGGCTCCCCTGGGTCCTCTGCCTCGCTGCTGCCAGACTCCGAAGGCTCTGGAGGCAGCACACCACTCCCAGATGGTCCTGGCCCCATCTCTGCATTGGACGCAGGATCCTTGTCTGAGTCCTCCCCAGACTCACGGATCGATCCCCTTTCTTCCCCACTGTCTGATTCCGTTGCCATCTGCACAGGCTGCTGGTGAACCACAACAACTACATTGCAGCATCCCTATGGTCACACGATCAAAATTCTTGGCAATTAGTTCATATTTATGATGGCTGCAGGGTTCTGGGGTCATGTCATTAGCTTTTGTGACTTCTGATGAGCAAAATTAATGGTCATAGCTCTGTATTATGAATATCATATTGAATTTTACCTCGGGACATAAGCGAGAGTTGTTCAAATCTGGATGAGGCCACTGATTGGACCAAATATATTCTAACGTCCAGTTTTAAATTCTGATAGGCTGTTGGAATCAAGGATTGAAACATGAGAAGTCTCTGTGTGTATAGAGTGAAAGATGATAGATATATCCTTAATTTTTTTCTGTCACAAGTTCATTGTTTATTGCAGCCATTTTTCCAAACTGGAAGCTCAATTTCCTTTGCTTATTGGCCTCATGTAGTCTACAGAAGATGAACTTTTCTGTAATTAATACATCCATTTCAAAGGAAGCCAAAGTCAATGCATAGATCTTTTTTAAAAATCTTCCAGTCTTTCAATCAAGATTAAAGAAGGGTAAGTACCAAAATTAACTAAAATGCTGGCATATAAACTTAATAACCACATATATGGATTGAGATGTTGGTGCATATGAGGCAGTTGCCCATTCATTCAATTATAACTTGTTTGCTTTATTTGGTTAGAGCAGGGGTGTCAAACTCATGTTGTCATGGTGGCATCACATGACATATCGGGAGTTTTTTCCCCTTTGCTAAACTGGGTGTGAGTGTGGCCAGCGTGTGATCCATCCTGCCCGCAGTCTGGGAGTTTGATAACCCTGAGTTAGAGGAACTAGCAGTTGCATCAAATTCAGTTTGGCAATAATACTTGCTCTTAAATTGAGTACTACACAAAAGTTTTTAATACAGTAATCTCTAAGTCAGTGGTGCAGATACAAAATATAACAGTCTGGATTTAACTGATCTTACTCCTTTTCTTCTACATAAATATGGGTATTGTTTCAGTTGTAAACCATGCAACAAGCTTCATTTTCTGATTCTGGCATTTCCAATTTGCATCTGGTCCCATCTTTGAAGGCATCCAAAGTGGTCAGATGGGCACTACTTACCTGGAGACATCTGTTCGAGGGTAGTTCACATCCGTTCAACATATGGAGAGATCACAAAACTCTGGAAGCTTTGCAAAATCCAAGGTTGTCTCCAAAGCAAGTTAGATGGGTGTTGTATTTCCGACAATTCAACTTTGTTTTAAAATATGTTCCAGCTGGGAAAAACTTCATGGCAGATGCCTTATCACAGTTTCCTCAATTCAAAAGTCATCGTGAGGAAGTAGTACAACCACTTATTCCATGTGCAGACTGTATAGACTCATTACAAACAACAATTATGAGAACAAACCTTCCAGCAGAGCTAGCTAAAGATCTATGGTTATTAGTGAATAAAGGCCAGACTGACATGAGAAACAGCAGAGCTTGGCAAGGGGGGAAGATATATATACCAGAAATGTTATGTTTAATTCTGTTGAGAAGTTGTCATGATACTAGACAAGCAGATCATTATGGTTTTCTTAAGACCTTGCATCTAGCTAAGAGGCAATTTTGGTGGCCATCCATATGAGAACTTATATTGAAAAATACATAAAAGAATGTTCAACATGTGCAACCACTAAAATCCAAATTGGTAAACCATCAGGATTACTACAGATGGTAGCTGAACCCACAAGACTGTGGGAGAATATTGGACTTCACAGATGATCTGCTGGATAACCAGGGATATACAGTCATTTGGACAGTGATTGATTTGTTTTCCAAGCAAGCCCATTTTATTCCATGTAAAGGGTTACCAACAGCAAAATGGCTAGCTGATTTATTCATAATATATATATCAATTGCATGGGGTACCAAGGCAAATAATTTCGGATAGAAAAGTTCAGTTCACAGCTCGATTTTCACGAGAGTTTATACAACTTATTGATTCGTCTCAAAGACTAAGTACATCCTATCATCCGTGTACTAATGGAGCGGCAGAAAGAGCTAATTCAGCCATCAAGCAATATTTAAGATGTTTTGTAACATATCAACAAAATAATTGGATTGAGACCTTACCGTTTGCTGAGGTAGCATATAACAACACAGTTCACAGTAGTACTGGATATACCCCCTTTTTAATAGTAAATGGGATGGATTTTATTCCTATTCTGGAGTGGCCACATGTACCCAATGAGCCGACCACTACCACAAAAAGGACTGAAGTTATAAAAACTCAATGGAAAGCAGTTAATATAGCATTGGCTAAATCATCGGAAACTTATAAGAAGTATGCAGACAAGAAAAGGTCTGAACAGGAATCATTAGCGGTGGGACAATGGGTGTATCCACAAAATATATTAATTTAGGATTACCATGTAAAAAATTAGGTCCAAAATATATTGGTCCCTTTCCTATCATTCAGGTAATCAATCCAGTTATGGTTCAATTACAATTGCCATCATGATTCAAAAGAATTCATCCCATTTTTCATAGAAGTTTGATCAAGCCAGCTGACATGATGCGGCTTGAACCTCGCCTAAGACACCCAGGACCCATTAGGGATGATCACTATAAGGTGGAAGGTATCCTTGATTCTCGTTGATGACAGGGAATATTGCAGTACCTGGTGAAATGGAAGGAATATCCATTAACAGATGCTTCTTGGGTAACATCCGCAGATATGTTAACCCCAAAATTGCAAAGACTATTCCATCAACAAAATCCTAATAAGGCAGGTGAGAGGGCTGAACCCCATCATAAGAACCATATTAATTTTGTTGCTTGTCTTCCAGGAGGACCCATGGTAGAGGGAGTGGCATGTCGGGCTCAACAACCTACCTGAACATCGGAGCCCGACATTGCGGCTGGTGGTCTCACAGAGCTTGTTAGACGGTTGCGGGTTGCGGCGATGGAGATTACAGACCCTGACACACTGGCTGGCGATTCCGTGGAGCTCAGGGTGGCAGCGTCGGCTTGTCATCGAGCATCAGTTTTTCCTGACTTGGCAGCGAGGGAATCCTCTGATGTCGGTGTTCTTACTACCATAGTGCCTTAGGATGGCTGAGGGATTGGCAGGGGTAGTGGGTGGCTCATTTGCGATTGTGCAGGATTGCAGAGACCGATTGATTGTGTTAATGTTAACAATGCGGTGTTGGGGAAATGGGCAGATTACATATGGATAAGGGGGAGGAGGATGGATAATAAGTAGGCATGGGTAATTAGGCACGGGGTGGAGGCGCGAAGGATTAGGAAATGGGTGGATGTCAGGGGTGAGAGGAGTGGATAAATATAGCGATGGGAGGTAGCTCTCCCGACGCTGACTTTACATGGACATCCATTGTTGTTACTATTATGCGAGATTGGGAATACAATAATAAACTACAGTATCACACAACGATAAACATGAGTAACTTGGTTTATTGTAAGAAGTACCCAGTTCCCGGCAGAGACACCCATCTCCACTCTGAAATCTCTACTTAAACAATGGAAAACTGATTTTAAACTGACTTAAAAGCAGGGGTGGGATGCTACCGATTCTGCCCGGCTCTATAGAATTGGTAGCTCTGAAGAGCAGCAGACATTGAACTGGTTCTGTGTTTGCTGCTGTTTGGCCCACCCACCCACCTGAGATCTTACCTGACCTTTATTTCCTGCTTTTTCTACCTCAGCTGATTTGCACAGCTGAGGTTGAAAAACAGCAAAAAAGTGGTTTTTCAAATGCTGCGCACCTGCGCGCAGCACTTATCAGCTGTCTGGGTGGCACAGCTTAAGGTGTATTACACGTGTGCACAGCAAAACATAATCGCCGAACCAGTAGTAACACTGATTGAATCCCACCCCTGCTTAAAAGGGTGGAAACATCATGACTGTAACCCTAACCCTAACCGTCTTCACTAAAACAGGGGTGGGTGTGGCCAGCATGTGACGCATCTGGCCCACAGGCTGCGAGTTTGACACCCTTGAGCTACACTGTCCACGTATAACATAATATTAGTACCTGTAGCAAGAGAAACTTATTACGTGTGTTGAGTTCAACACAATTTATGAATTTTGTCATGAAAATTATGATCCTTTATGCAAATCACAAACAAGGAGGAGGAAAACTTTTTCTTACTTCTATAGGTAGGAAGAATCTTGCTGGAAATCACAAACAAAGAGAAGGAAAACTTTTTATCCTGCTTCTATAAGTAGGAAGAACCTTCCTTCCTTTAAATAAATTGAATCTTTGAGGAAGGTAGACAGTAGTAGTTAATCTCGGAGTAGGAAGTAATTGCAGCATAAGGCTATAATTGAGCAATTAGCAACAAGGCTAGGATTCATGAAATCCTTAAAAACAAATTGTATTCACCTTTGTTTTTTTCTTCTCTGTAGCACAAATATTTAACACGGGGAAGAGTAAATGTACTAAATATTTATTTCAAGCATGGTTTATAGTTTGAGTAACTCTTGGAAATGCTTTGCTTAGTAAGATAGCATCCAGAAAACAGAAAATTGTAGCAATTTTCAAGCCTGTGGAGTACCTTGTCAACCTGAGTGAACACCTTGGTGTTATCCCAGACTCCAAGATTACCCTTATATTGCTTAGTGTAGAGAATAATGGACATGGTGGCAAGTATTTTATATTACCTACAATTAATAACTTTTCATGAAAGAATCCCTGATCAGCCTTTGAAATTCCAAAGTTAATTACAATATATGATTGGACTCTTCTCACCAAATTAAATTGCTACCTTTCATTCTTTGCTTTAGTAGAAAATTATACTGGCTTGATGCCCTACTGTATGTGAGTTCCTACTATAATTGCTCTACTGTAATAAGTATCATAAGCCTGCTTTAGGTTTATGTATATCGTCATAAATCGTCATTAGCACTCTACCTGCCAAGAAGCAGCCTTTGAAACAGCCCTCTTGTTTTTTTAACTGCAGCTGTGCCTCGTTCAGCAGCTGAAGTTGAAAAATCAGGAAATAAAGGTCAGGTAAGAACCCGGCTGGGAGGATGGGTAAAAACATCAGCAGGCATAGAACTGGTTCTATGTCTGCTGCTCTTCAGAGCTACCGGTTCTACAGAGGTGGACAGAACCGGTAAAAACCCACCCCTGAGGTTAGCCCTATTTCAGAACAGCACTAAAGCCATTTTCTAAAGGAATGTAAATAATGAATGGTTAGTAGTATATCAGATTATCACAAAATTGTTTTTGGCCTCTTTTTGGAGGCTAATAGAGCATGGCTTTGGTCATAAAAAAGGAGAAAAAAGAAAATGTCCTTCTCTGGTAACAGCTGGTTTAGTGTCTAAGGTGGGACCAGAATTTGTGATCTCTAGCCTGATGTCTTAACTTCTACACCAAACTGGCTTTCTCATAGGGAATAGGACCAGAGATTTAGGTTAAAGTTTGCATAGGGAACTTGGTTTCTCTGAAGATTTATGAGAGGAGATTTTCACCTCTTTTAAACCAGCATCTTCTCACATTGCTATAAGAAGTATTCTAATAATCTTATATTCATTGGCAGAATCTAAAAGCTTTCAGTAATGACGGCACCAGTTGCTAATATGATAAAATGGCTAATACAGCATGTTGTTGTCTAAAATGAAGACAGCAGAAATCAACAGCAGGACTTTAGAGCAAACTTCCCTTTCCTGAGGTTCACAATCTTACTAATTGCATGAAATTGTGCTATTTTACAATTTCATTGTTTATTCTGCATTGTTTTATTATACATTATCTGCCATTTTGAATGTTGGATGGGGACCTTTTAAGTTATTTCAGTAAATTCATACCAGCCAATTAAATTACAATGTTTGCTTTAAATAGACTCTGAAATGTTTTCCCTGCATCCTGCCTCTTCACATATTTAATTCATACCAGCAACATAAAAACATCAGAAGATCATATAAACACAACATAAGATCATGAAACAAAATAAAAAAAACTCCTTCCACAATCATATTATTCCTAGGCGCTAGGAAAGTATATCAAATGTGTGGAATTCCATCATATGATTTTTTTAAATAGTTTGCATCCTGAAAAATTTATTGAGAATTATTCATTATCAATTATTATTATTTTTTCTCCATATAGCTTTCTGGGCCAGAGTGGAAGATCGTATAATTTTATGATGTTCAAAATTGCAAATTTATCTCCTACCTCCTTTCTGCCTGCCATCAGCTCTTAATAGATGTAAAATTCCTCCATAAATAGATGCAATCCAGTTTTTGTTTACAATTAAATGTTGAGCAGAACTTTCATCCATGTTTGATTAAGATGAACACAGGCTATTTAAACCCAAATTGGTCTGTTAGTTACCTGTGGTTTCTGATTGCCAATAAGAATAGCTCTTTTTATATCCAGGGAAAATAGAAGTAACTTTAAATGCCATTGCCTCATTTAAAGATGCAAAATAACCATTTTTTTAAAAAAAGGCTATATCCGAATGACTTTGAAAACATATTTTTAAAATACAAACTTTACTAGTGATGTTCATGGGATGGACTAAAAGTTTATAGGTTGGGCAACTGAAATTGAAATACACAGCACTGGTCTTCTCATTGAAGTTCACAGTAGCAATTCAGTGCTCAGAATAATTTAAATATATTGAAAAGAAAGCAGGTGTATATTCTTGATGCAGGCATTTTTGAAACTAGAACAGCAACAACAAAACCCTTCCACAAATTAAATAGTTATTTTTAAAATTCTGCTGAGATTTCTGCGTTCATCTGTGACTATGCTTGTGGCTTCTATTATATTGTATTTGTAAACATTTTTTGGTTCTTGCAAGTATAGGATTCTTATAAAATAATAGTTTTAATAGATTAATATTAGTAGGTTTACTTGTGTGTTTATAATTAAGCCCAGTTCAGGTAAATGAGATTTAAATACCATATAAACCTATATTGCAACAAACCAATACAATAATCAGTAACACATTTCCTGGTCTAATACAATAATCAATAAAAAATATAATTCCTACTCAAGTATAACTTCAGGATAAATCTACAGCAAATAGAGAGAAAGCTCTCACTGCTTTCTATAGGAGGGCAAAAAAGAAGTGTGTGAAGGTTTTTTTTAAATGTCTAGATAGCCTGGTATAGCTCCAGGGGGACTCAGTTCCAAAGAATAGAAGCTTACTGGGAAAAAGCCCTAAAATATGCGGTAGAAATGTTAAAACAAGGACAAACTAATCTACCTTGATTGCACCATCAAGCTGAGTGCAGAGGAACTTGAATTGTAATCAAGTTCTTCAAATAATGGTGGTATTCCAGTCCAGAAAGCCAGAAAGCCAACAGCAGCAGTTTAAAGTTGCAGATTTTGCTCTTGTAAACCCAACCATTGTAAAGACTCATGAAAAGAAGAGGTAGAGAACATAGGGATCTTGCATGTTCTAAGAATGGAATGAAATGGAATAGAACAGAACAGAACAGAACACTTCATTTGGCCAAGTGTGATTAGTAATAGCAATAGCACTTAGACTTACCGTGTTTATCGGGCGTATAACACGCACTTTTTCCCCCTGAAAATAGGGGGCAAATGATGTATGCATGTTATACGCCGATATAATGTTAAGAAGCCTTCGGTGAATGCTGCTGGGATCGGGGATCAAGGACACAAATGAAAGAAGGGGAGGAGGAAGCAACCGAAGCCTGTCCTTCTCTCTGGGTCAGCTCTCTCAGTTGCTCTCTCGCTCCTCCACCAGCACAGGAAGAAACTGCTTCAAAGAAGCGGGGCTTTTCCTGTCGCCGCAGCTTCCCTGAAGCGCCCGTTTCTCCCCACCCCGTCCGCCCGCCCGCCCGCCCGCAGTGCTCCGTTCTGCCTGCCTGCCTGCCTTCGTTAATGGTTGAATCGGAACAGCTTCGGCTGAGTAAAAGGCGAATAGTTATTATTCTCAGCCGAAGCTGCTCCCAAACAACCAGAAACTAAGGCAGGCAGGCAGAATTTTTAATTTTTTTTCCTGAAATTTCCCTCTTAAAATGAAGATGCGTGTTATACGCCTGTGCGTGTTATACGCCGATAAATACGGTATATACTGCTTTATAGTGCTTTACAGCCCTATAGCGGTTTAAAGCGGTTTACAGAGTCAGCATATTGCCTCCAACAACCTGGGTTCTCATTTTACCCACCTTGGAAGGATGGAAGGCTGAGTCAACCTTGAGCCTGGTGGGATTCGATCTGCCAAATTGCAGTAGGAGTAGCTTGCAGTACTGCACTCTAACTACTGCGCTACCGAGGCTCTTTAGACATACAAAGGATTTGTCTCTGCTACAGAAGCTCTCAATGTACAACAGAAAGCAACAGAACCATTATCATCATTAATTATCATCATCATGTTGTATGTTCTGTTTTGTAGCTGTACTCTCTTGGTTTTATTTAAGTTTTTATTTAGTACGCGTCACTGACCTGTTGTCATTCAGAACTCATTTCAAGGAAGCTGGATTTTAGGGAATTCATTTTTCAGATACAGTTTGTGTTCTCCTCTATCCCGAACAACAGAGGTGAAGAAGGTGTGGCTCATGAATTGCAACCACCAGTTGGGTTTCTGGTGCAGCCCACAATGACCCCTGTTATTTGTATCCTTTTTTTTTTAAACAAACTTTATTCAGTTTTTCACATTAAAAACAAAAATCTCTTTTTAGTGGACAACATATTTCCGGGTCATCACCTTTACATACAAATATGACAGCAATTATACATTGATATATGCATACTTAATTCTATTATTACCTTTTCCATTCCAAATTTTCAGTAAGGAGAGAAACAAACACATTAATTCTAGCCTCTTTCATTAATCTCAATTGAGACATCTTTTTGTTTCATTTCAATTATTTCATATATAATCCTTTAATATTTATTTTTGAAAATAAAGATAAACAATATGTGTTTGCCTAATAATAATAATAATAATAATAATAATAATAAAGTTTAATTCTAAATTCTTTCATTCTTTCATTAATCTCTAAACATCTTTTTATTTCATTTCAATTATTTCAAATATAATCCTTTAATATTTATTTTAAAAATAAAAATAAACAATATATATTTGCCTAATAATAGTAATAATGAAGTTACCAAAGTCTCTCCTTGCTTTTAATAGTCTATATTTAACTTATTAATTTATCTGGTTCTTTAGTCTGTCATATTCCCTTTCCATTACACTTTTTTTATGAATTTTAAATTAATACAAATTTTAACACACACACCCAAAAAGTAAAAAGAACAAGTATAGGTTTCCCCCCTTTTACTATTTTGAGTGTGACACCTTAATGATTAGAATATACCTTTATTCCCTCATCTTAATTCCCAATAAACCATTAATCATTACATCTTTTCAATTGGATTCCACAGCATATTTCCCCCCCCCTTTAATAAGAGTTATCAGTATCTATATTACCCTATTTTCTAAATATTTTAATTGCAGAAATATTCTTATTACCCCTTGTCACCCTGCAGAATTCCCTTTTTAATTCATCAACCATTATCTCTGAAAAAACAATTTCTTTTCAGCATTTTACTAGTTCTGCGTTTCTTTCTTTAACATGCCTGTTTCTTACTGCTTCTTCTCCCCCTCTTTTCCCCATATCTTTTCTCATTCCAATTTATATCCCTCTCTTTCTTAATATCTTCCTTTCCCCTTTTCTGCTGGGTCTTTCTGCCTTTCCTGACTTCACAGGTATTCCTTCTTTTAACTGTAAAGAAACAATTTTTTAAATTGTTTTAAAATGTAAAGAAACAATTGTAACTTCAAAAAAGGCAACTATGATCTTATAGACAACGATCTCTCATCCCTTGATTGGCAATCTCTATTCACTGGATGCAATACTGTTGAAGACCATTACAACATATTTTTACTTGAAGTCAAAAGAGTCATCAAACTATATGTACCAACAACAACTCCCAAAACAAAACAAAAAGCAGATTACCCATAACAATAAGGAAACTTCAATCCAAAGAGATCACTCTGGCGGAAAAACAAATCTGGTCACGTTGCCAATTTCAAAAGCCGATACAAAAATTTATGCCACCAGATAAAGACCGAATGCATCAATTATCACATTAAACAAGAGGAAAACCTTCTAAGCACCAATTCCACCCGTGCTTTTTACAATTTTGTAAACAACAAACTAAAAGACTCAAGGTCTATCCCACCCTTGATAGGACCTGATGGTAAAGACTGCAACGACACCATTAAAGCCAACATCTTTAACACATTCTTGGCTCAGTATTTGTAAACAGCAATGGATCATGCCCAGTATTTCCTAGCCGTACCACAGATAACAACAAAGATCTAATACATATCGATTTTACAGAAGACAATGTTGAAAAAGCACTACGCAATCTAAAACCATCTCTATCTATTGGACCGGATGGAATATGTGCCTACTTCTTAAAAAAGCTATCCACTGCCATAGCCAAACCTCTAAGCATAATCTTTGAAAAATCTTTCAGGACCAGCTCCTTGCCTAACCTATGGTCACAAGCCACAGTCATCCCCATCTTCAAAAAGGAGACCCAAGCCTAGTTGAAAATTACAGACCAATCTCCTTATGCTGCGTCACCTGTAAAGTCATGGAATCAATTATTAACCAATCCATCATCCTCCACTTAGAGACAAACAACCTACTCTCCAATAAACAATTTGGTTTCAGAAAAAAACTATCCTGTAATCTGCAACTCTTACAATGCAATGTCCTACCTGTCAATGAATACTTCAGCTTCAACCATAACAACACAAGAGCACACAATAGATACAAACTCAAAGTTAACCGCACCAAACTTGATTGCAGGAAATACGACTTCAGCAATAGAGTGGTCAATGTCTGGAATACTCTACCCGACTCTGTAGTTTCTTCCCCAAACCCCAAAAACTTTAACCTTAGACTGTCTACTATTGACCTCACCCCTTTCCTAAGAGGTCTGTAGGGTGCATAAAGCGCACCAACGTGCCTACCGTCCCTGTCCTATTGTTTCTCTTATTCTTCTTTTATTTTTCTTATATGTACCCATTTCATGTATTCACAACTATGTATACACTTATACTTATTATCTTGTAAACAATTGGCAAATCAAATAAATAAATAAAATAAATAAAATAAATAAAATAAAAATTTCCTTTCAACATTTTACTATTTCTGTATTTCTTTCTTTCATATGCCTGTTTCTTGTTGCTTCTCCTCCCCCTCTTTTCCCCATATCTTTTCTCATTGCAGTTTATATCCCTCTCTTTCTTAATATCTTCCTTTCCCCTTTTCTGCTGTCTTCCTGCCTTTCCTAACTTCACAGGTATTCCCTCTTTTAATTGCCTTCTTAAATCTCAACTTTTTAACCTTCCTTCTTTCCCCACTTCTTTGTAACGTTCTTTGTGTTAATTGTCTATTTAAAATGTCTTCTCCTTGAGTAGATTCCTCCTCCTCGGAAAATCTTTCTTCTTGTTCTTCAATCGCCTTTTCCATTTTTTCTAGCACAGAGCAAAGTGATTTGCCTCTTTCCTGTAGTAATTCTCTCATATTTTTAAGTTCCATTTTTAATTCCCGAAGAGATATCATCGTTCTTATATTTTATGATCGTTAAAGTCCACAAAAAGAAACCACTTTTACTTTCCTTCTTTCAGTTTTTTAAAGTTCTCAGTTATTCCAGTCCAGGGTTTATACCAAAAACGTCAATCAATCCCACAAACAGTCTTTCCTTGCTTTTTCCTTTATTCTGGTTCTGCTTTCACTTTCTAAAATTCTTACTTTGTTTCAATATTTCTGTAATGTTATATCCACACCAGTTCATTCAAAAACAGAGTGCTTTCCCTTTTATTTGAGCCAAATTTTTATCAAAAGGTGACACTCTCCATTATACAAAGTCTTCACCTTTTCCCCCTATTTTTTTATTTAAGGTTTTTTGAACCTCAATATTCTAGCACAGTCCAGTCTCCAATTTGTAAACTTTGTTATTATTCTTTGACAATCTTAAGTCCAGCTTTAGTTTTATACTTGTTTATTCCCAAAATATTTTAGTCCAATTTTATTAAATCTTTAATTCCAGCTTCTTCCTTTCCGGGTTCGAAGCCCCATTTAGCTGTCAAAAATATTTTCTTTTTTTTTCTCTGTCTCTTTGTAATTTCGCCGCTCACTTTTCTTTTCTTAAAAATTCTATGTTACCTTAATCCTGGGATACTTTTGTTTAGTTAAATTGCCCAGTTGTCCTGGTTCAGATGTTATCCACCTCTTTCTTCCCTCCTGCACAAATCTTAGTCCAGCTGAGTCGTCCTCTTCGGGGTGGCCATTTTGGACCACCGCTACAGTCATCTTCAGGAGGAAAAAAAACCAAGCCCGGGGGGGAAGATGCAGCTCCCCACAATCAGGCTTGCTGCTTCCTCTTACTCCACTGCCCCTCCAAGGCAGTTTCAGCCCCTAATCAAAATGATTGGAGCTCTCTGACGAAAGATCACGGACGATAGCCGCAGAGAGTTGCGATCTACCGTCCGTCGGTGAGGAAGCTCCGCCTTCTTCCTCCTGTTATTTGTATCCTGTTACTTTGAGTTAGTCTTTACTCTTGACACAGAAAAGTCCATGCTGTTTCCTTAGCAACATTTTCCAGAAATATTTGCCATTCAGAATGTCTGCTCCAAAGTTATCTAGTTGTCTTTATTATTATGCTGCCTTGACTTACATATATGAGTCTGTAAACTAGATTGAACTTTGTATTTCTTCTCCTATAGCTGACCTATATGTGACTTGAGCAGACACATACCATTTCCCTGAGCATAAATCAAATTACATTCAGGCAGACTAATTTCCAAACTACTACTTCTCCAAAGTGTATACTTTTTTGTAAGCTAGGAAAGGTAGCAGGATATACTTTCTTCTGCACTTGAGCTTCAGGCAGAAGGTTTATCCAAATCTCAGAAATCTATTTCATTTAACTACCCTCTTTAGGAGGGTCTTTAGATTCAAATTTTCTTCCCTGGGGATTTTTTTAAAAAAAAAGCCAGAAGAAGATTTGCAGAACAGATGGTAGCAAAATAGCCAAGGCCTAACTTCAGATTTCTTTCTTCCAAAGAAAGGCAATGATTTTGAGGCATAGTCCTATTTGGAACTTGAGAGCTTGGGGTGGATGAACTCACAAAATGTTGCCATCACAAAATGTGCATGTATTAGCAAGTGAATTTATTTATTTTATTTATTTATTTTATTTATTTGATTTGCCAATTGTTTACAAGATAATAAGTATAAGCGTATACATAGTTGTGAATACATGAAATGGGTACATATAAGAAAAATAAAAGAATAAGAGAAACAATAGGACAGGGACGGTAGGCACGTTGGTGCGCTTATGCACACCTTTTCACAAAACATTCTATTATCCAAGAGGGATTCTAGCAGATACCAAAGGCATTGTGACAAATAAATGTAATGCTGAAGGCTAGTCCTTTGCTTTGCAGCAAGTAGTTTACCATTTAAAAAGACATTTAACATAAGTGGTTCAGAAAACATGGTGAGTACCAAGGGAGACCTAAAGCCATATGGAGTCCAGATTGCTTATCCCTCCTTTACAACCTTCAAAAAGACTCAGACCACTTAGTTCTGCACGATTTCTTCTATTTCCAATTTCCTAGAAAGATCCCATGATATATGCCATTGTTTCAATGCACAATCACTATAGATTATGAGAACACAGGAATATTGCAGCCAAGGCTCATCTCATCATTTTGTTCCTTGCGTTGGGCAGGTAGAGGTTTTTGCACATTAGTATTTGCAAGCACACTGCTCCCAACCCAGAAGTAACACCGATAGCCTTTGTCCAAGTGGTCCTGGAGAAGGGAAGAAAACTGTGTGAAGAGTTCTTTGTTAGCATAAGCCCACCAGGCTTTTAAAAAAATTAAATGAAGTCGAACGAGATCCTGCAGCCAACTCATACTTTAAAAAATTACATGCAGCCCTTCATCCCTTTTCTCTCTAGATATGTTCATGTATGACATAGAAATGCTAGTAAATTTTGCTTTTGGCTAGAATTTTTATTTTTGCCATATATCCTACTATTGCCAAATCTCCAGGTCTATTGTAGGAGAAAATTGTTGCAAAATTACTTTTCATTTTTGTAGGAATATGGAGCTGGTTTTATAAGTGGCTTGTGAGCAGACAGTGATATATGCTATATACTTTTATAGCAGATGTTTCCATGCTCAATTCAAGGGGCTAACAAATCTTATTAACTGTTATGAAAGTTCTTCCTAGCCATGCTTACCTCCCTATGCCATTGTGGGGGATGCACTTCCCCCCCATACACAATCTGGTGGTTCTCCTCGATTCAAACAGTAGGCAGACCCTATTGGGTGCCAGTTTGACTCATTCCTAGACTGAGGGAACCTCCCAGTTGTACTATATGTCTCTATATTGGGCTGCCACTGAACAGCATCCAGAAGTTTGAACTAAAATAGAATTCAATGACACAAGTAATTTATATTACCTTGAAGAATCAACGTTGCACCTCTGCTCCACAAACTGCATTGGTTACCAGTCTGTTTCCAGGTTCAATTCAATGTACTAGTTTTGACCTTTAAAGCCCTATATGGCATGGGAATGGGTTATCTGAGGGACTACATCTCCCTGATTACTCATGCCCATGTCACCAGATCTAGCAGAAAGGGCATGCTAAGGATCCTGTCACCTAGATCGGGGTGTCAAACTCAAATTCACTGAGGGCTGCATCAGGGTTGTGTTTGGCCTCGAGGGAGGGGTCAAGGTAGGAGTGGCCAGATTGACGTCACTCGTGTCAGCTTGACATTACTCATTTTTAGCCATTACGGCCTCCTGCAGCCCTCTGTCAATGAAAATGGAGCCCAGGGGGTGCACGAGCTTGGTTTTCCTGACAGAGGGCTGCAGAAGACTGTCGCAACCAAAAATGGAGCCTGGGAGGGCCACACACAGCCCTCCTGAGCTGCGTTTTCACTGGCAAAGGCACCACAGGCTGGTTTTCTACTGTTTCCAGGGTGGCCCTGCAGGCCCGATGTAATCACCTCACAGGCCAGATCCAGCCCATGGGCCTTGAGTCGGACATCCCTGACCTAGATAATTACATTTGGTGGGTCTTTCTGTTGAGGATATTTATGGAATATCCTCTCCTTCTGCCCTTCTGCCAAGTGAGGCTGGTTTTATCCATTTTGACTTCCTGGAATTCCCTCAAAAATTGGACCCCAGGGGACCACTGAAATATTGGGATGGTTCCATTGTTATTAACATATGCTCTTCACCCAATATTTCTTCTCTTTTAGCCTTGTGATTTCTTTTATAGATTTAATGCTTTATAATAATAATTTTTTATTATCAAAAATATTATTTTTGAACTTTGTATACGTCACCCAGAGTCACTTTTTTGTGGCCATATAAATTTGATGAATGAATGAATGAATGAATGAATGAATGAATGGATATCTGTTGCCTCTTGGAAGCAGCGAATTAGTGCTTAGCTTGCATCGGTGCAAAGAGAGTAACATCAAGCCCAGAGATGTTCATTTTGTTTTGGCATAAAATGTCATCTGAAATCATTGCAAATTGCCAAAGAAATAAGATTCTTTCTTCTTTGCCAATGGACTGAAATCTACCGTATTTGCCGGCGTATAAGACGACTTTTTGCCCGAAAAACATGCCTCCAAGTGGGGGTCGTCTTATACGCCGGTATATCCACTGCCGGCTTTCGGATGCTTGTTGGGCAGCGAAGGCGCCTCTGGCTTCCTGGATCCCCTGCGTCGCTTCCGCTTCATCCCGCTCGCCTCGCTCCGCCCGAGGCTGCAGCCTTCCTGCTCTTCCCACGGCCCCTGGCACTCCGCCCTGCCGCTGCAGCCCTGGGGATTTCTGGAGGGCGTTTCCGGTGGTGGTGGGGGTCGTCTTATCACGCCGGGTCATCTTATACGCCGGCAAATACGGTATTAATATGTCACCAGATACATTTCTTCAGCTAGAGTGATCAAAGACTAACGTTAGCACCCCAGTTGCTCAGGAAAATATTGCAATATAATTTATTTATTGATTTATGATTTTGCTAAATACTTGTCTCTAAACAGCTGTATTTGGATTTATGATGGTGATTATTCTCCAGATAAATGAATCATTAACAAAAATCCAGCCATTTTTTATTTTCTGTTCAAAGACAATAGATCAGAAACTGAGAAAAAAATACTAGTTCTTGTTTCCTGTCTACTTTCAGTGTTTGTAACTGACACTTTTCTGAACGTAACTATATTATTTCTATGACATATGTCTTAGAAATAATAACTCATGTCATCTCTATGAAGAAGACTCACATTTCATCTTCCATTCTCTATAAAGTCAACATGTCTGAATTTCAACAACTTGGCCATCATTCTAAATGATTCTGAATTTCATTTCTTTCCAAACTTGTTTTTTCTCTTTTTAAATGCATTAGAATCTCATTTCCATACTGTAGACAACAAGGTGCTTTGTAAGACCGGTTATCAGATTTTGTTAACAAGAAGTCATAATAAAATTAAGTAAAGCTGAAGATCAAGAGCCAAGAAAACCGGGAGTAGCAGCTCATCCAATAAAGGCTAATGTTCAAAACAATCCCACTCCCAAGTGTTCGAGGATTGAAATTTTCAGATCTTTTTTTTCCTATTGGAGGAAATTGCTGGTCAATATTATTAACTGAACGGACTTTAAGGAACATCATAGTGGGGTGGGCAGTCTAATGTTGTTTTTTTAAAAGTGTTTTTAAATCTACTTTCAAAACAGCTAACTTTAGCGGCATGAACTTCACTAGTGAACTAATTCACTACAGCCCAACTTAACAATTCTTCATTGCCTGAATCACAGGAAGAGTTTTTGAATATTTATTTGTTTGTTTTGCTTTCACATAAATAAATTCACATTTATTTATGTGAATTTTGTTTAAATGAATGGCATGGTGGCCTAGTGGTGAAGATGCTCACCTCACATTCGTCAGGTTGGCAGTTCAATTGTAGGTAACGACAGATGTTTATTTCTTGGTGTGCAAAGAAAAAATATTTGCTGCAAACTCCACATAGAGTCAGGAAGGGCATCTGGCCAGTAAACGCTCAGCTCCATCCAGGTGCCCCAACTCCATCCTGAATTAAACGATTTCAGGGTTGTAAAAATGGACCTCTAATGTGAGTTGTTTAAATATAAGATTATCAATTTATCAATGACATATGAACATTTTCCAAACCATAAGCCCATTAATTTCCCCGCAAAATGTGTAGATTACCTGCAGCAAATGCTGAATAAATATTCAGAATAACTTTTGCAAGCTGTTTTTGCTGTCTCTGGCTGAAGGGCTTTGAAATTGCCCTCAAATCCTATTCCCCATCACATAGATTGTGAAATGTTTTTTTCATCTCACCCTCCACCCCCAAAATTAAAGCAGTCCCATCCAGGGGTGGGATTCTACAGGTGCGTACCTATTCGCTAGAACTGGTTGTTAACATTCTAAGCAGTTCAGAGAACCGGTTGTTAGAAGAAATTACTGGCCTCATCCTGTAAAGAAGGCAGGAAGGAAACATTCTGGTGTTGCTTACAGTAACTGCCTCTCCATTAACCCTTATTACATTCTTGACAGGACTAGACTTCCTGTCTCAGGAACGTCTCTGGAGTTTTTTTACCTCCTTTGCTGGTACTTTGCTTGTGTGGAGGGACCATTCAAAGTTACAATGGCACTGAAAAAAGTGACCATTTTTCACACTTACGACTGTTGCAGCATCCCCACAGTCATGAGAGGCCAGGCGAGGAGAAGCGTGCCTCGATGTGAGTGATGTTGAGTTGGCCACTCTCAGCCAGTCACATGGCCACCAAGCCATGCCCACCAACTAAGTCACACCCACAGAACCGGTTGTTAAAAAATTTGAATCCCGCTCCTGGTCCCTCCTACACTCCCTATAGACCTGCTGTGTCCAGGAACATTTGTCTCCTATTTTTACAATTGATCTTTTCATAGCACTAGTCTCCAATATCTCTTGGAAGCTATGAACAAATATAGACAAATGCACTGCAGGTGCTGCAAAGATCCTGGAAATGAAATGTGGGAGCTGAGCACAGAAACAGAGAGATATGGTTTGAAATCCCTCCAACATTATTCTTGCCACAATTTGTAGGGCTTCCTGATATCATAACAATATTGGTAAAGCGAATTTTAAAGGAAAAAAAACCCTGGCTTTTCATCATTTGTGGAAGTGCAGAGAGGGGAAAAAATAGGGTGGAAAGAGATCTCTAAGGCTTCTGTGCTATAAAAATGCCATTAGATTGGACATTTTTGTGGTTGCTAAAAAAAGACATGGAAATGCTGTATAGCTACATCTTAACTGGCAAGAATCAACAATAGAAAATAGAATAGAATAGAATTCTTTATTGGCCAATTGTGATTGGATACACAAAGAATTTGTCTTGGTGCAAATGCTCTCAGTGTATCTCAGAAAAGATACATTCATCAAGAATAGTCATAGGGTACAATAAGCAATCAAATCATACTAGGAAACAGTCAATACAAATCGTTAGGATACAAGCAACAAAGTTACAGTCATGCAGTCATAAGTGGGAGGGGATGGGTGATAAGGAGTGAAGAGAAGATTAATAGTAATGGTAGTGCAGACTTTGTAAATAGTTGGACAATGTTGGGGGGATTATTTGTTTAGTAGAGTGATGGTGTTTGGGGAAAAAACTGTCCTTGTGTCTAGTTGTTCTGGTGTGCAGAGCTCTATAGCATCATTTTGAGGGTAGGAGTTGAAATAGTTTATGCCCAGGATGTGAGAGGGTCTGTAAATATTTTCAAATTCCAAATCTGAACCATAGGCCACTTTACTCAGAGTTGTAAGTCCAAGATTTTGAAAACATATTACTGTTATAGGTACTTCTCAACTTACAGCCAGTTTCTAAGAGACAGTTTGAAGTTACAACAGATCCTGAAAAAAGGTCAATGCCTCAGATTTGAAATTCTAAATTCCATGGATACATGATTGTGATTTAGGATGTTTTTGCCATAAACTGGTGTTCACTTCTGGTTACTGGCAAAATAATGGGTTTGCTTAACAGCCACAGGATTTTGTTAATGACTACCGCATTCACTTAAACATTGTCCACGTTATGATAATGACCACGGTATTCGCTTAACAGCGGCCTCAAAAATGTTATAAAATTGTCTTTGGTCACTGGTGGCTCACTTTATAACTGTCACAACTTATTACTGAAGTTGTGGGCTCAATTATGGTCCTATTCAAGGGCTACCTACATAGGCTTCAGATTCATTTGGATGATGTGACTTGACACATCAAAGGCAGCCTCATGTTTCGCCGAGGTGAAGGGGCTGCCGGATTTATATTGGGGAAAAAAATGAAATCTTTCAGGTCAATAATGTGTAGAAGGATTTTCTCACGGTCCTCCTGCAACACCAGCAAAAGCATTTCCAGTTTGTGGAGTACCTGCAATGTGGGCAGAAATTGGCCAGGCCAAAAGCTCTTCTTTGCTTTCATACCGATATGTTACTGACAACCCTGAAGAACTTAAGCCAGCGTGGAGCCTTCTTGGCCTGCAGTGAAGATCTTGTAGGCCGGAGTTCCCCAAACTTTCTGACTTTGTGGCCCAGTCGGGGGGAGGGGATAGTGACACATGAGCAGCAGGGAAGTGTGCACAAAGTTCACACAAGTGGGGATGTGGACAAGTGTGCTCACCTGCCACTTCCGTGGCCCAGTTTCATATGACTCAAGGCCACAGCCAGAGGTAGTATTCAGCCATTTCTGACAGGTTTTAGAGAACTGGTAGTGGAAATTTTGAGTAGTTCGGAGAACCAGTAAGTACCACCTCTGGTTGGCCCTGCCCCCATCTATTTGCTGCCTCCCGAGTCCCATCTGATTGGAGTTCCAGCTGATCGGTTGGATCTTCTTTTGTTGCCCTGCACAGGAGAACAGAGCTGGAAAGCAGGTTAGTGGGGTAGGGAAGGAATGGGGATTTTACTGTATCCTTTCCCTGCCATGCCCACCAAGCCACACCATGCCCATCAAGCCATGCCCACAGAACTGGTAGTAAAAAAAAAATGGAATACCACTACTGGCTGTAGCCTGGGCTTTGGGGACTCTTATTGTAGGCTGTCTTTAGTGGGTTCAGCAGGAGTGCCTGCTCCATCTGTCAAATCTAACAGCCTGGAAAGATTTCAGTAAATTTCCTTCTAGGAAAGTTGCAGATTGTCTGGTTTCAGTGCTTCTCTACTGCAAGCAACACTACAGCACTCAGCAAAGCTGGAAGAATGGAAGAATGCTGGGCCACAGATGATCAGGTTGCCTACCACTACTTGTTCTTCATGTTTTGTTTCAATAATTGACCTGATTACTATAGCCAGAATGCTGCCTAGGAAATTCTGGGGGTTAAAAATGCACACATTGTAAAGTTGCCAAGTTTGAAAAACACTACCATATATGATACAGGCATTTCGTCTTAATACAAAGCGGTTGATATACAAGATAAATTTCAGCGCACTTCATACACAAATCGGTATTCTGAGATAATGTTAATAAAATTCTAAGTTATGATTCTATTATATTTCGGATTTAGCTGCTGGCTTTAAATAATACTAAAAATGCAGAGGATTTTTATGAGTGGTAAATCATTATGGGAAGTCTTTCTTATCTAACTTGTACAAAAGGCCTAGTACAGTTTGAGTTTATCAATAGCCACCCAGAAACCTTTTTTTAATGAGATGAAGGCACAATAATAGATGCTTTAACTTCTTCAATCCCATAGCTATTATGCAACTTTAAAGCTGGAATGACCCTTGCATAAAGTAAGTAGCCAAATATTTTTATCTTTTACTTAAATACTGCTTTTCAGTCCAATTCTTAATTATCTGTTTGCATATTTAAACGTAGCAGGAACGGGAAAAATGCTGTTGTCACAATTGTTCTGCAAGCAATGGTTTCACAATTGTTCCACAAGAATTATTGAAGTGCTGTATGATTTCTGGGATTGAACCAGTTACGGTTATTATATTCTTAACAACTTTGTCCTGGAAAGCACCAACAAAGCTGCTAGGACTTTGATTTACTAGAGAGTAATGTGAAATTCAGTATAAGCAAGTTCACCTCTGACCTCTCCCTTAATGAGGAATAAAGGTATATCTTTTACTGTAAGTAAAGACAAATAATTGGGAACCTTAAACATGAATACCAAAATTTGTATTCATTTTTATTAAGATACAGATAGTACCTTGACTTTTGACCGGTTGCTTAGCGACAATTCTAAGTTACAGTCCTCCAGAAATTAAAAGTGGATTGCAACTATAGTCATTGTACATCTCGGGAAGGATTTAACATGATAAATGCATGCACAACTATTTATGCATAACAAATCAATTCTCACACATGCATTGAAAATTATTTTCAGGATAGAGAAAAGTTGGAAAGGAATTACATGTCTAGAAAACAGAAGTACAAGATTTGAGATAATTGGGAGAATTAGATCTAATATGTAGTCCTGGATTAATAATTGTAATGGACCCTATCCATTACGGACATTCAGAGATACTTATGACCTGGTTCTGAAGTTCCAATAGCTGACCACCACCCAATGATCACATGACCACATTTTGGGTGCCTAACAACCAGCTTGCATTTATGGCTGTTTGCAGTGTATTGTGGTCACCTGATTGCAATTTACAATGTTTTTGCCATAAACTGGCATTTACTTCCTATTTTCAGCAAAAATGCCCGATAGCAAACAATGGGTTCACTTAATGACCATGGCATTATTTTAACAATATTAGTGATTCATTTACTAACCATCACGAAAAAGGTTGTAAAATTAGATTGGTCATGCATTAAAACCGTCACATGTTGTAATGGAATGGAATGTCCGTAATTAATAGGGTCCATTACAATTATTATTCCAGGACTACATATTAGATCTAATTCTCCCAATTATCTCAAATTTTGTACTTCTGTTTTCTAGACATGTAATTCCTTTCCAACTTTTCTCTATCCTGAAAATAATTTTCGATGCATGTGTGAGAATTGATTTGTTATGCATAAATAGTTGTGCATGCATTTATCATGTTAAATTCTTCCTGAGATGTACAATGACTATAGTTGCAATCCACTTTTAATTTCTGGAAGACAGAAAATGTCTGCATAATCTCCCTTAGTAGTAATTTGCACAAATACTGCACTGATTAATGGAGGCAATAAGTAAATAAATAAAATGACTTTCTAAAGAATTTCCCAGCAATGAAACAATCTTGAATATATCACTATGCTTCTCTTAAGCTATTTTTCACTTGATCTGAAATTATCCAAGTAGAAGAAAGAGGCAGCTGCTATTCAGGAAGTCTAGCCAATAACTCAAACACCGCTCCCTAGGAAATCTGATTTTGTTCAGTGAGGTGCTGAAAACAGGGGAAAAAAATCCACAATGAAAAGATGAGGGACAATTCCCATTGCACAAATGTTGTCTGATGTTTGTACTTATTACTGTTATTTCTAGGCATTTGATTTTCCAAACATGTGGGAGACCAGCTGGAAGTTGTAGTCAGTGGAAATGACTAAGTGAAAATACAATTTACTATCTGTTGTCTAGGCACTTTCCTAGGTAGCAGGTTACTCAAAACATTGAAGGCAGCCCAGAAATGAAATATCAGATTACAGCATTGATGAACATGAGCTGAATATGGAAAATCAAGGACATCAGCCTGGCAACCAAATGTAGGTTAGTCCGCTCTGTTGTGTTCCTTGTGCTATCTATGGTTGTGAAAGTTGGACCTTAAATAAGCAAGACAGGAAGACAATCGACTTGTTTAAGCTGTTATACTGGAGAAGGCTCCTGTGTGTTCCTGGGACAGCAAGAAAATACTGGAGCGATAACACCAGACATGCCACTAGAAGAAAAAAATCACAAAACTGTGTTTCACTTATTTTGACCATGTCTTGAAGGGGAATTCACTGGGGAAAGCATTTATGTTGGGAGGAGTTAGTGGTAAAAGGAAAAACCAAACTAAAGAACAAAGAACACAGTAGCTGGACACAATCAAAGCTGATACCAGCCAGAGCATAGAAAAACTCAAAGAAGTAGTGCAAGATCAGAAGATGTGGAGAGACCTGGTCCATAGAATCACCAAGAATCGGACACAACTGAATGAATATGTTATGTTTGGAGAGTAATGGAGACCAGACATCTGACCAGTGACTTCAACTCTTTATTAACAGTAAATAGAACAGAACAGAGCAAGGCTATGGGCAGCAGTAACCCTTTTATAGGGTTGGCTGCTACCCTATTAACCAATAATAAGTGCATAAGGTCCAAACCAATAACCAATAGGAAGTGTCCTAAGTTTGGCCAATCAGGGGCTTTTATGAACCAATCCTTGTTCGCTGTTCAAGGACCAATCAAATGTGCAGGCTTCCAAAACCTACTTTGCATTTGGGCTTATTTACTTTATTCATTCACAACACCCTCCCCTTGGGTTCCGTTTGAGGGAGCTGTAACAAAATCTTCAAGGTAGACAGGCCGTTTGGTCTGTCTGGATGATTTCGTGGCTCCACCGGGCTTGTTCTCAAGTCCGGTTCCGTGGAGCGTTTGGATGATCTTTATTAAGTTCCGTTTCGCTGCACGGTGATTCCGTGCTGCTTCCGTTGTTGTTGTCTCCGCCAATCAGTGTTTCTTGGGTTTCGCAGTTCGGTTTCCCCGTGTTCAAGTCCCATGGAAAAGTCAACTCCTCCCCGCTTCAATCCCCGGTACTTCGCTGGGCCGTGGGTTTTCCGTTGGCCTGCTATCCGTCGTATCAAGTCAATTTCCTCGATATTTCCTCCCCCTCAGTTGGTGAACCCGGGAGCCATGGGCGCTGGGTAATAATCTCAAACGGAGTTGGTCTATGTGGCGTTTCCACACCCTCCCATCATCTGTTAGCAGGCGGTAAGATTTAGGCCCAGTGAGGTGGGTAACGGTTGCGGGTATCCATAAAGGGTCGCTGGAGAAGTTTTTGGCAAAGATTAAATCGCCTACCTTAAATTCCCGGCATTTGCTGCTGGAGCCGAAAGGCTTTTCGGTGTGTGTATGCGGGGTGGAGCCGGTCGAGGTGCGATCGTAGTTTCCGCCCATAAGAAGTTCGGCGGGCGTTTTGTTGGTAACGCTGTGGGGCGTGATGTGCTGCAACAATAAAATCCGATTGATTTTCTCATCGATGTTTCCGAATTCCATTTTGTGGAGGGTCTTTTTACAAACTGTACCATGCGCTCTGCACGCCCATTCGCCGCAGGGTGCGCAGGCGAGGTCAGCGCATGGCGGATGCCCCGGTCAGCAAGATATTGTTCAAATGGTAATGCTGTGAACTGTGGGCCATTATCCGAGACGAGGACGTCTGGAAAACCATGTGTGGCAAATAACCTGTTTAATTTGTTGATAACTGAGTCCGTTGTAGTTGTGCTCATTCGATGGATCTCGAGCCAATTTGAATAGGCATCGACTGTAATAAGGAAAGTGTGCCCTTTTGTAGGCCCCACAAAGTCAATATGGATACGGGACCATGGTCCTCTCGGAGTTTCCCATTCGGTTGGGCTTGCTTTAGGTGGGGTGTTGCTGACGTCTTGGCAACATTGACAAGTAGCGACCCAGGCCTCGATTCTTTTATCGATTCCCGGCCACCAGGCGTAGCTCCGTGCGAGTGCTTTCATCCGCACGATGCCCGGATGTCCGTCGTGCAATACCGCTAAAACAGTTCGTTGCAGTTTTCTCGGGATTACGACTCTATCGCCCCACAAGATGCAGCCCTTTGAGAAAACAGTTCGGTTTGGCGTGCTTTAAACGGCGCCCATTCAGGTGATAGCTGTTCTGTTGGCCAACCACGCTCAACCCAGCGTAGGAGGTGTTGCAAGACTGGATCTCATTTTGTCTCGAGGGCAATGTCTCTCGCCGTCAATGGCGGCGTGTAGAGTCTCAATTTGCAACGCGTTGTGATGGTTGGGGCTGGATCTTCAACCGATTCTGGAAGCGGTGTTCTGCTCAATGCATCAGCGTGGAGAATTGATTTCCCGGCGGTGTTGCAAGGTGTAATTGTACGCCGCCAAGAATTCAGACCAGCGGGTCATTCTGGGGGACAATATATACGGGGTTGGTTTATTACCCGCAATAATCCCCAGTAGTGGTTTATGATCAGTAATTATTGTAAACGCATCGCCCATACACATATTCATGAAACCTTTTAACTGCCGCCACAATAGCTAAAGCTTCTTTATCCAGCTGACTATAATTTCTTTCAGCTTTAGCTAAAGTTCATGAAAAAATGCGACGGGAGCTTCTGCTCCGTTCGGTAATACGTGGGCTAGGATTGCTCCAACCCCAAAAGGTGAGGCGTCACAAGTAATAGTTAACGGCAGAGTCTCGTTGTACTGCATAAGTACAGAATCAGAAGTTAGCAATTTCTTTACTTGTTGGAAAGCGTTTTGTTCACGTTGTCCCCAAACCCACGTTGCTTTTTTGTCTAAGAGTCTATGTAATGGTTCAGCTACGGTTGCTTTATTGGGTAAAAAGACGTTATAGAAATTGATAAGTCCAAGGAACGCCTGTAGATCTGCCTTGTTCCTTGGAGTGGGGCCTTCTTAATTGCCTTTAATTTGTCCTCAGTGGGATGGATTCCTTGACTGTCCAGGAGGTATCCCAAAAACTCCACCCTTTGGTACATAACTGGCATTTATTTTTTTAACTTTGAGGCCTGCGTTTTGGAACCTTTGTAAAACTATGCGAGTCGCTTTTTCTAGAATGTCTCTGTTTGGGGCGGCGATGAGCACATCGTCGAAATACGGCACGACCCTCTTATTCCTTGTAACAGCCTTTCCATTAAGCTCTGAAAATTCCTGGAGCGACGCTCACCCGAACTGGAGTCGGTTGCATTTAAATGCGCCCTATGCGTGACGATAGTTTGCGCCTCCGCGGTGGCTGGATCTACAGGCAATTGTTGATATGCCTGGGCTAGGTCTAGTTTAGCGAAAACTTTCCCGCCACCCAGGGAATGGAGCAGGTGTTGCACTACCGGCACTCGATACGCACTTTGCTGAAGTGCGTGGTTTAGGTGGCCTGGTAGTCTCCGCCAATTCTCAGTGACCCATCAGGCTTGATAGGTATCACTATTGGGGTTTCCCATCGGGCGTGGTCGGTGGGTTCCAGCACGTCCTGTTCTATTAGCTTATCGAGTTGTTCATCGATTTTAGGTTTCAGGGCGAACGGCACCCGACGCGGCTTAAGGCGGATGGGTGCTACCGGGTTCAAGTTAAATGAGATCGGGGTCCCCTTGTACTTGCCTAGTCCGTTCGCAAAAACGTCTTGGAATTCTTGCACGAGGGCTTCCTCCCAATCGTTGCTCTCGGCACGGTGGACTCCGGCTACTGTGATTCCAAGCGGTCTGAACCATTGAAGGCCTAAAAGACTAGGCCGGTCACGGTCCACGACAGTCAGTGGCAGTGCGACGGTGCGGTCCTTGAAAGAGACCTGAATCGGCGGGACCCGACAACGGGAATTCGGTTACCCTGGTAATCTTTGAGGATAACCCTTTGAGGGTTTAGGTCTTGGTGGCGAATCGTCGGAATGAGCTGTTGAAGCGTCTTCCAGGACACCATCGAGAAGGATGATCCTGAGTCCACCTCCATTACACAAGGTTTGTTTTCGATAGCGACCTCTACTGGATTTTCCGGCATCAAGAGATGTAGCGTGGCCTATGGTAATTGTTTGGTGGGTCTCTTCCCGCCTGGTTTCTTCCGCCTGGTGGAAGTGGTGGACGGTTTGTTTCTGTAGGAGTGGCTTCCCCATTGGTGATTCAGTTTGTCTCGGGTGTGCCAAGAATCCTGAAGACTGGTATTCGGCCTTCGGGGTTTGGAGTTTTGTTTGCTTCTGCAAACCTTTGCGATGTGACCTCTTTTTCCATAAACGCTGCAGAGTGCGCGAGGAATTTGCAGCTGGATCGGGGTGATTCGCCCACATCCTGCACAAGGTCGAGATGAGGGTTGTGTGAACTGGTCTCGTTCCATTCGGAGTCGGTTGACTTCTTCCTCATCGCTTTCTGATGGGGATTCTAGGTCCTCATGGTGAGTCGATACTGGGTGTCTCTCTGAGCGAGGCGAGGTATCTTTGGCGAGTTGACGTAGCGGTGTGTTGGTGCGGCGCATTCGGGCTGCCGACTTTTTGGTCGCCTCCACTGTAGTGGCTTCTTTGAGGGCATCGGTGAGGCTGATGTCCCCTTAGCCATAATTTTGCTCTGGATCGTGCCGTCTTCTAGGCCCAGAACCAGGCGGTCTCGGAGGGCTTCTTCTAAATCGGAGAATCCGCAGAGGCCTCCAAGGTTGCGGAGATCTCATGATGTAGTTGGCAAGGCTTTCACCTTTCCATTGGTCCCTCTGGTAATATTCGTGTCTTCTGACTAAGGTTGGCACGGTGGGCGCGTAGTGAGCCCGTAGTAAAGGCTCGAGGACGTCCCAGTCCATCTCTTTACTACTCGGCTGGCTTGGCAAGTGATTTTGCCATTTTAAACACGGTAGGCCCGCAGTGAGTTAGAAATATAGCTCTTTTTTGCCGGTTGTTGCATCTTTCAAATTGTTGGTCTCCAGAAACATCTGGAACCTATCCATGTACGATTCCCAGTCTTCGGTTTCTGGGTTGAATGGAGCGGGTGGTACGGCACAGCTGGCCATGTTGCCGTTGATGGTGCGTGTTCGACCACGTGCTCTGTTGGTTGCTCTGTAGATCAGTCAGCTCTTCGGTCTCCGTATCCCATCCTCGTCGCCAGTGTTATGTTTGGAGAGTAATGGAGACCAGACATCTGACCAGTGACTTCAACTCTTTATTAACAGTAAATAGAACAGAACAGAGCAAGGCTATGGGCAGCAGTAACCCTTTTATAGGGTTGGCTGCTACCCTATTAACCAATAATAAGTGCATAAGGTCCAAACCAATAACCAATAGGAAGTGTCCTAAGTTTGGCCAATCAGGGGCTTTTATGAACCAATCCTTGTTCGCTGTTCAAATGTGCAGGCTTCCAAAACCTACTTTGCATTTGGGCTTATTTACTTTATTCATTCACAACAGAATAATATCATCATCATCATCTAGGCACATAACAGTTCTGCCTGTTCCAACTCTACAAAGTGTGTCCTTAGCCAGTTAACCCTCTTTTGAAACTTTTGAAAGTGTACAGCTTAGGCCTTTGTTCAATGTCTCCATGAAAAGACATTCTTCAGTTTTGATGGAATTATATGGAAACAAAACAATATTTTGATTTTATTTTTACCATGTCATCTTACGAGTTGGCGCATTGGCTCTCGATGTAGATAGATATATCCATTATACTTGCTGCAAATGATGAAACTATATATCTGTATATATTGGAGGTATCTAAACTGTGGACACCGTAAAAGATATGCCAAAGCCATACGGAAGCTCAGTGTGAGAATAGAAAAAAAAGAGAAAGTTATAATGATAGTGATTGTGATTAAAAAATGTACAAAGTACTTCACAAAGTAACGAGCGTGCAGCAGTTGGTCTACCAAAATGCGTGAACTTCCAGATGGCAGCCTTGATGGTTTTATTGAACAATTAAGAATTGAATGGAAAATGTGGAAGGCCAATGGGAAGCATCACTTAAAAGGGTGGAAAACTCCAGAACCTCTAGGAAGGTGTTGTTGTTTTTTAGAACAGTTATGTTTAAATAAACAAACTCTACTTTTGTTCTAACAACATTTTTTTAAAAGAGTGTAGAAGTTTAAAGGAAAGAAAAAATAATTTTGCAAATCTTCAGGGTTTTCAACTCTGCTATTCAGAAGATCACTAAAGATTAGATTTGCAAAGCACTCCCACTAGCCTTCCCTCACTTTTTCATCCCAAATCATTTCATCCCATTTATTTTCAGGTTCCATTAATTCTAACACAGGTCTCTTATCTAGTCTTCTTCATCCAAGGTATCTTTGAGGGAAAGTGTGTATATCATGATCAGGAAGTCTATAGAACTGTAGTTAAAAATTCAACCATTAGACATTTCTGGATCTGATTGTTACTCTATGGGTATTTTTCACAAACATGAATGGTTTTGTAGTTTTTTTTAAAATTGGAGGTGATGTAATGTATGTTTTAATTTCTGCATGTTGGTCTAGGACAGGGGTTCCCAACCTGGGGTGCGAGATGATATTCCAGGGGGTGCGAGAAAAGTCCAGGTAAATAATAGGATATTGGCTATATGTTGGCATTTTTATTTATTATGCAATGGATTGACTTTGTTTTCATTTTAGAGTTAAGTATCATTATTTAGTTGCCGTCACATACATAGCTGAAAAGATTCAATCCTACCATATATTTAATGCGTTCAGTAGTTCCTAAAGTCTAAATTTCAGGGGGTGCGAGGTTCGAGTGAAATTTCTTTAGGGGTGTGGGGTGAAAAAAAGGTTGGGAACCACTGGTCTAGGACCATATATTTTAATAGATGAAAATCTTCATCCCGTTCCAAAGCAAATTTTTATTCGTATCACAATCACTCTTCAGTTTCTCTGCCTCTCTGAATCTTAAGTGTTACTTGTTTGGCCCACCTGCCTGCCTGGGCTCTTACCTGTCCTTTATTTCCTGCTTTTTCAAACTCAGCTGCTTTGCGCAGCACAGCTGAGGTTGAAAAAGCAGGGAAAAAGAGGCTTTTCGAATGCTGTGCACCTGTGCGCAGCACTTTTCAGCTGTCCGGGCAGCACAGCCTAAGGTTAATTTATACATGGGCGCAAAACATAATCACCGAACCAGTAGTAACGCTGGTTGAATCCCACCCCTGACATGCATGCATACACAAACATCCATTTTTTTCTGCAATTATTCTCATACACTACAGTTTTCACTTTATCAAAACACCAGGCATCCCTTTTTCATACTTTCCATAAGTGTAACTCCACATGCATCTTGGACATTTTATAATTTATTTATTTCTTCAGTTTCTAAAACAGCCGATCTTAAACAGTGTTGGTTGCGATCATTAAGCGGGTCAATTAGCAGGGTTGTTATGCACAATGGAGGGAAGGAACCATCTGCTGAAGGAGGGCAGGCAGCTTATCACTGCGTGCAGTAGGGAAATCCTGCACTGGGTTGGAGAGAGGAAATTCGGATCCCAATGATCTAAGTTTCATTTCTCTTATAACATAATTAGTTTCGCTCGTTGCCAAGCATCTTCCGTATCTCTTTATATTGCCATTTATTTACTCCGTTTGGGAATTAATGCATTTTTTAATTTTTATGCAGAACTTGTATTTTTTTTTCTCCCCCTTCTATTTGTTCTACTTTCTCTCTTGTTACTTTCCCATGTTTCTTTCTTCAGTGACAAACTTTCTTAAGATCTACCAAATAAAGTCTTCCCCAGATTTAGTACCTCTCATTATCCCCGCCTTTTTCACTAAATTTCTTTTCCATTCGGCACTAAATCTCTCAGTCTTTCATCACAATCAAAGACGTTATGCCTTCAGATTTAGCTTCATTCCTTTGCCATCTTGAATATGAATACTTCTTTGTTTGTTTGTTTTTAATCAAACTGACTTAATCTTCTTTCTTAAATAAATCTATCTCTAGGAATTATCCCCACAATATTCTTATGGAAAGAAAAAAAATATTCTTAGGGGAAAAAAAATAGTCTTCAGCTCTTAAATTTTTGATCTTGCAAAATGCTAATTTTATTGGACAGATTACAGTATGCAAAATATATCAGATGAAATTTTCAGGAGAACATTTTTCACATGGATCTCCTCTTGTGAATGGAAAATTCGTCCTTGACTTAAAAGAGGTCACTTAATGACCATTCAAAGATATGAGGGCCTCAGGAAAAATTACTTATAACCTCTCCTTGTAGTTATGACTGCTGAACTACTACCATAGTCATGTGATTGCACTTGGCAATCTGTTCATACTCAAGACTTACTTACACTGTTTGCACTCATGGCTTACAAAATTAATGGGGAAACTGGCAGGCAAGCTACTGCCACCTGCAGAAGAATTTTCCCTTCCATACTGTAAGGAGCTGAAGAAATGAAGATATTTGGGGTGCAAGCTTCTTTGTTCAGCACAGCACTGGAGTTTCTTCCCTTACCCCCCACTCCAGGGGTGCGATTTTACTGGTTCTGTCCACCTCTGTAGAACTGGTTGCTCTGAAGAGCAGCAAACAGAGAGCATACATAGAACCGGTTCTATGTCTGCTGCTGTTTTGGCCCACCTGCCCACCCGGGTTCTTACCTGACCTTTAATTCCTGCTTTTTCAACCGCAGCTGCTTTGTGCGACACAGCTGCAGTTGAAAAAGCAGGAAAAAAGGGCTTTTCCAACTGCTGCGCACTTGCATGCAGCGCTGCTCAGCTGTCCGGGCAGCTCGCTGATGATGATATACATGCACGCGCAGCATAAAATCACCGAACCGATAGTTACACCAGTGGGATCCCACCCCTGCCCCACTCCCCTGCCCAACACCACTGCACAAAAGGAAACTCTCCATCCCTTGGCTGGAGAAAAAAAACTCTTTGCATCCTGAAGATCCAAACTTCTTTTCAGCCTTTCTACTGTTGTGTGCTGCTCTGCTTCCCATACACACATGCATGAATGGCAAGAGTTCTACAGGTATTTATTCAAACCCCACCAAATAGATTCTCAGGAAGCATGTTCGTAGGTCTGGATTCCAAGCTCGCACAGCAAGAGTTCCTGGGTAACTGAGTCCAATGGGTACACACAAAGTCTAGGAAACCAGCAGGGGTGGGATTCTACCAGTTCGCACCTATTCGCTAGAACCGGTTGTTAACATTCTAAGCAGTTCAGAGAACCAGTTGTTAGAAGAAATTACTGGCCTAATCCTGTAAGGAAGGCAGGAAGGAAACATTCTGGTGTTGCTTACAGAAACTGCCTCTCCGTTAACCCTTATTACATTCTTGGCAGGACTAGACTTCCTGTCTCCGGAGCTTCTCTGGAGTTTTTTCCCCTCCTTTGCGGGTACTTTGCTTGTGTGGAGTGACCATTCAAAGTTACAATGGCTCTGAAAAAAGTGACTTATGACCGTTTTTCACACTTACGACTGTTGCAGCATCCCCACAGTCATGAGAGGCCAGGCAAAGAGATGCGTGCCTCGATGTGAATGATGTTGAGTTGGCCACGCCCAGCCAATAACATGACCACCAAGCCATGTCCACCCAGTCACATGACAACCAAGCCATGCTCACTAACTAAGCCACACCCACAGAACCGGTTGTTAAAAAAATTTGAATCCCACCCCTGGAAACCAGTCCATGATTCGAACCAGTTAGGGTACACAGCACGAGCACACAAGGCACGGAACTGGGCACATTGCCCCAGCAACGCTCAAGTCTTCAGGATAGGATTAAGTAGGCCACAGTGGTTCAGCCCCTCATGAGAGACAAGGTTCTCATGAATAGTCTAGCTAACTGGCGTTGTGCTTGTCCCTTCTCTGCTCTACGTGTCCTTGATTCAGGAGGAGGTATGGACTCCACCTCCTACTCATTGCTAACAGGTGGCAGCAGCTCCCGGTGCTCACCTGGAGCCTCCTGGCCAAGTTGATGCAGATGTGGCTGGCCTTGCTCAGCTTCTGCCTGTTGGTCATCCAATCAGCTCAGCTGAGGCAGCTCCCTCAAGCTAGCGCTCTTCGAGCCCCGATCCTGACCCAACACTCGACTCCGCATTTTCCTCTGTGGACTCAAACTCACCCTCCTCCTCTGAACTCACAACCAAAGAGGGGTCTGGGGATGGATCCCTGACATGTTGAGAAACACCATGTTTGCTAGCTTTTCAGCCAGAAAGCTAGCAAACACAATATTTCTCAACAGTAGAATGGCTCTTTCCAGCTTTTTTCTTGCCTTCATAAACATCGCAAGAACTGGTGCTCTGAAAGAGCCTCTTTCTACTCTTCAGAAATATAATATTCACTAGCTTTCTGGCTGGAAAACTAGCAAGTACGATATTTCTGAAGGGTAGAAATGCTTGTTCTGGCTTTGTCCCAAAGATGCTTTTTTCAAGAGGTAACTGGACTTTCTTTTTTCTTTTCTTTTTTTTGAAGATGTTTCACTTCTCATCCAAGAAGCTTCTTCGGCTGTGACTCGATGGTGAAACCTCTTCAAAGAAAAACAAAAAAGCCCAGTTGCCTCTTGAAAAAAGCACCTTTGGGGCAACCATGACCTGGATGACTGAGAATCTGCATAGACATTTAGCTATATACTTTGGGATGAACACTCTTCGAAGGATATAGAAGTATTGAATGGATTTCCAGGGGAAAAAATTGCAGACTATGGGAATCATTTGCGCTTCAGTTTGAGATGCGGACAACAAGACTCATCCTCAACAGTCTGCACCTGTGTTCAACAGTGAAGGGATAAACGGCACAAAACATTCTGCAGAAAGCACAGCTCCAACTGCTCAATGATTCAGGTGACACTGAGGATGCAGATAAACCTCCTTAGTGGCCTCAACGACTCTATAAAAGAATGCAAATGACCAGCTGCAATGAATATAATTGAATGAGAAGCGAAACGTCTTCAAAGAAAAACAAGAAAGTCCAGTTGAAAAGTCCTCTTGAAAAAAGCACCTTTGAGACAACCATGATCTGGATGACTGAGAATCTCCACAGACATTTTTTTCCAGCTTTCTATACCCTTCAAAAAGATGCACAGTGGGAAGCATCCTGATCTCTTTCAGCAAATAGCTCTTTCATTCTATCCACTTAATGGCCCACATAGTTGCTTAGCAACCACAACTTGAAGGGACAGGATTGCGATTGTTGAGTGAGGAGATCACATGGTTGGTTGCCTTACTTAACAACTGCAATTTATGACCAAGAAACCCAATAGTGTTCATAAGTCAAAGACTAGCCATGTTCCTTTCAGAATTTTTTTAAAACAAAATGTTTTTCGGGATATATTTTACTCTAGTATAGATATTTTTGTGATATTATTCTGTGACACACATGCTGCATGTACTTTCCTGGAGCAAACCTCTGAACAAATAAATTTTGCCCCAAAGCATGATACGATTTTTCTTCAAGTTCAGGAGGATGTAAATATGACAAATCTTAACAATTGCTCTTGAAAACATTTTTTTCCCTAAAAGCTCATTTATGTAGCAGTAATTCCACTAAAAGGAGAAATGACAAGATAATTTTAAGTCTATCAACCTTGCATATAGATAATGTGCTAACCATAAAAGCATGAAAGAAAGGCATGTTATCTGTCCCTGAACTCCACTTTATAGAAAATTGAGCATGGATATACAGGTATATATTTTTCCTACATCAATGTTTCCCCCCACTTTCTAGCAACTACTCTAACGAATAGTTATTCTGTTTGTGCAACTGAATTTAATCTCTGGAGAAATCTTTGCTTTCCTGAATTTGTTCTAAGATAAAAAATATCATTATAGCAATCCCAAGAGACCAATCTTAGTTCTTAAATTTGATCAAATTCTTCCTCTTAAACAGGTAGCTTCAAATTATATTATTTCTTGTCAGAAATATTAGCTTAACCCTAGCTGAGTTTGCTGTGGGCAATACCTCATTTCTCATTAAAAGTCACTTGGAAAGCATATTAAATAGGGATGTAGTTATTTTCCAAAAATGGAAATATTACTCTTCTGTCAGCAGACAAATTTTGTTGCTGACAATTTTTAAGGGGTGATTCCCCCCACCTTTCCTTTGCAGGCCTCTGCACCCTAAACTCTGATTCAAAAGATCCTTCAGTCTTACGGGAGTAGATTTTGAAGACATAGCAGGCAGAGCAAAATTGAGAATTCATGTTATTCATTGAATAAGTCTCCAGGGATTGTGTGTGGAAATCTTTTAAGAATGAGTAATTTCTCAATGATTGTTTAGCCTCACATAAAGCTAAAAATGCAATTTGGATAAATTTAAATATTGGCAGTCACATATGTCTCTATTATTTGGAAAGGGTGAAAATTAGGAAGATGGCTTGTGATTTAATCACATAACTTCTTTTCTGTTGTAATCATCCCTATACTTTTCAAAACCTTGTTAGTTTATAACAATAAATTAAAACTAGAAAAAAAAAAGAGCCTGTTTGGTGTAATAGTTAAAGCAGTGGTCCCCAACCACCGGGCCCCGGACCGGTACCGGTCCGTGGATCATTTTGTACCGGGCTGCCTATTTTGCTTGGGCGCCACCATCTTGTTTCGATGGCGCTTGAGAAAGTGCTTCCGGGTGAGCTTGTCGGTCGTCGGTTGGAAAGCGGCGTTTGGGTGCTGAAGGAATCCTCGCGCCTTAGTTTCGTCAAAGATGGGTGGGGCTTCGAATGAAGAGCCGTCCCGATGGCAGTGGAGTCTCGCGTTACTCAGGAGGAGATCAAGAAAGAGCCCGAAAAGCCCATCGACCACGAGAAGGTACAAAGGAGGAGTTGAAGGTGGCGGGGGACGGCTGGCCAGCCAGTCGCTCGGCTCGCCTTGCCTTGGTCGTGCGTGCTGATGCCGGTACCGGTCCGTGGATCGGTCCATGGATTGTACCTGTCCGTGGTACAAAAAAGGTTCGGGGCCACTGAGTTAAAGCATCAGGCTAGAAACCAGGAGACTGCGAGTTCTAGTCCCACTTTAGGCACAAAGCCAATGAGGTGACCTTGGGCTAGTCACTCTGTCTCAGCCTTAGGAAGGAGGCAATAGCAAACTATTTCTGAAAAACATTGCAAGAAAACTACAGGGACTTACTTGTCCAGGTAGTCTTCTGAGAATCAGGCAGGATTGAATAGAAGAGGAAAAGATGGATTGATACCCAGAAAAGTATCTAACTTTCAGTCATGTTCTTACTCCTTCGGCATCTTAAACATAAAAAGACACCTTTTTTCATATCAGAATTCTAAGCTTTATGCTTTTTGACAAGAGAACCCAAAATGTATAGTCCTCTAACCATACTGGAAAAACATCCATTTCTCTGGGCACAGTTCAATCCATATTATTGCTTTAATGTTCTGTTTGCAAAATTATTTATTACCCAGTAACCAGTAAGAAAAATATTAAACAGAATTCAGATTTTGAATGATAGAACATTGATTGTGAATATTACAGTGATAAATCTGTATACCTGATTTTTTATTCTTCTTCTAATATGAAGAACATTTTGCCCATTAGCATTTTTTCCCATTAATGATGAGTTTTAATTAGAGATGACAAGAAATCTGTTCAACACCGGTACTTTTCAGAGCAAAAAAGCAATTAAGGCAACAAACATTTCCAAATGAAGAACAGCATGTAAGAATGATTTCAGGTGCTGAAGGCTCATTGAAATTTGCTTTGAAATGTTAACCTATAGTTTAGCATTACTTCCAAACAATATTGATATCCCTCAAGAAAGATGATTATTCCGTTTTGATTTTTAGTAGCTCTGTAGTACAATAGCTCAGCTTTATTTGGGTGGGTTTTTCCTACAGTCATGTTATTTTTCTCTGGTTGTTTTCTTATTTTATTTTATATTTTATTTTATATTTTATTTTATTTTATTTATTTTATTATTATTATTATTATCACCCCTTGAATACAGTATTCCTTTCTATGAACTGCCTGGCATAATCCCTGCAGTTTTCTTGGCAGGATTTCAGAAATGGTTTGTCATTGCCTTCTTTTTAAGGCTGAGAGGGTTTGACTGGCTCAGTTACGCCGATTCCCCTGTTTCTAGACCAGGGGTGTCAAACTTGATTTAATTGAAGGCCTCATCAGAGTTGTGTTTGACTTCGGGGGGACAGGGTGGGCAGGGTCAGGGTGGGCTTGATGTCACTCATGTAGGGGTGCCTGTGGTGGCCCAAGTGGTATGCCAGTGAAAATGAGCTCCCGAGCTCCATTTTTGGCTACGATGGCTTTCTGCAATCCTCTGCCAGTGAAAACAGAGCTTGGGAGAGCTGTACGTGGCCCTTCCAAGCAAGAAGTGGTATCCAGCAGGTTCTGACCAGTTCTGGAGAACTGGTAGCAGAAATTTTGAGTAGTTCAGAGAACCAGCAAATACTGCCTCTGACTAGCCCTGCCCCCATCTATTCTCTGCCTCCTGAGTCCCAGCTGATTGGCTGGGTCTTCTTTTGTTGCCCTCCACAGGAGAACAGAGCTGGAAAGTAGGTTAGTGGGGTGGGGAGGGAATGGGATTTTACAGTATCCTTCCCCTTTCATGCCCACCAAGCCACACCTAAAGAACTGGTAGTAAAAAAATTTGAATCCCACCACTGTTCCAAGCTCCATCTTTGCTGGCAGAGGCACTGCAGGCCGATCCTTTGCTGTTTCCAGGGTAGCCCTGTGGGCCAGATCCAAGCATCCTGTGTGCTGGATACAGCCCCCGGGCCTTGAGTTTGACACCCCTGTTCTAGGCTGTTGCCTTAACCACTATGCCAAACTGGCTCTATCAGTCAATTAGAACAAATACACACACACACACACACACACACACACACACACATATGCAGGTCTTGGCATGTTTGGGTCTTTTCCCGTATAAAATTGAGAGCATCTTGGTAACGTTTCAATGAGGTCCCACTCGCCATCTTCAGGCTGGTGCCTTCGGCTTCATGCTTGTGCGAGCAAAGCGTGATCGGAGCTGCCGTCTCCCTATATATATTGGTGGGGAGGTTGGCTGTATTGTCATTTCTTGATTGGTTGATGGAGTTGATGTTTGCAGATTGACTGGCTTTTTTGTAAGAACATGTATGGCTGAAGTATTGGCTGTGTGTCTATCAGCCTCCTATGTTGTAACGACCTGGGTAATGGGCTGTGTGATGACCTTCTGAGTTCTATTGTTTTGACATCCTGGGTCTTGTGGTGTAATCTCCTGGATCATAATGACCTGGGTCATGGGCTGTGTGATGACTTCTGAGTTCTATGGTTGTGACATCCTGGGTCTTGTGCTGTAATCTCCTGGGTCGTTGGCTGTGTTGCAACATCCTGAGGTTTTGTGGTGTAACCTCCTGAGTTCTGTGATGTGATATCCTGAGCGGGTGGTTGTGATGTGACGTTTTGGGTTTTGGTTTGGCTCTGAGTTTGAGGCCTGGATATGTGTTCATGGCGTGTGTCCGTTTGCTTGGTTTGGGGGTCGGGGTGTATGGTAGCTGGTGATGCAGCTGTGGTCTGGTTTCTGGACAGTGGTTGTCTTTCGTCTATGGGATGGGTTTGGGTTTGAGTCTGGTGAAGGAGAATGGTGGTGGTGTCATGTGCTGTTTTGGGTCCAGTGTTGGTTTTCGTGGCTGGGACTCATTTGTTGATAAGGGCTAGTTTCCAGATGTCTGGTAGGTGGGAGACATCATCCTGTTTATTCATGTTGTGGGGGTGTTTCTCTATTTCGATGGCTTCCCTGATTATTCTCTTATTGAGGTGTTCAGTATTGAAGATTAATTTGGTTCCCTCAAAATTAATTTCATGTCCTGTGGCTTTAAGGTGCTGCCATACACCCTGACCCCCAAACCAAGCAAACGGACACATGCCATGAACAATGTTGCCAGCCAATCAAGACAAAAAAATGCAGACAGAAGATATTAGAAACAAAACAGATAGAAGATATTAGAAACACCAATCAAGCAGAACACAGCAAACTCCAAGACCAATAAACACAGACCAAGACTCCCAACCAATCAGGATGAAGAAAAAACCATTCTAACACAGCAGTAGGCTAGCACCAAATTTAAAACAGAAACGGCTGTGAAAGCCTGACTCACAGACAAACACAATACACAAGCCTGATGATGGCAGATGAGATTCTGCCAAAACATTGCTACAACTTTAAAAGCACAACTATAATGACGTGGGAAAATACCCGAACAAAGCTGAATACCATATATATTGGTGGTGTAAATGTTTAAAACAGGAGAAAAAAATAAGAATACCCAAGGCTTTTGTTTTAGATAGATAATAACTTTTCAATAACTGTGAATAATGGTTTTAAAAAGCTTTACTATTTATCCTTAGTATAAATCTGTAGTTGTAATTGTTCCTTTGTTTTTGAAGGAGTGACTCAAAAAGGACTCCATCTACCTTGAATTAGGTCATTTTGAGAATTCTATAGTTTTGTAGAACAGGCATTGTTCTTCCCTGCAGATCATTTCATCTCTCAAACAGAACAGGCTTCTTTAGGATAAATCTCAGTGGGCACTTAGATGCTTTCTAAATTATGGAGTTCCCAAGCCATGAAGGCCTTTTAAGATTAAAGAGAGAGAGAGAGAGGAAATCACAGACTCAATCTAAATATTATTTATTGGAATAAAGTATTTAAAGTTTTGGGACTATATATATCCTCTTCTTAGAATAACTAGAATAACCTAAATTCCAAATGAATGCAAATGGGACAGATCTCAGTGAATATCATCAGCTCTTTTTTGCCTTGGCTCCAAAATCTGCCATGGTTGTTTTTATCTGCTGAGAGATGTATTTAAGAATAGATCCATGCAGGCCGTGTTGCAATAGAAGATGTAAAAATTGTAAAAAAAAAAAAGGGGGGGGGGAAGTTATATATACAGACATGTTTAGGTGAATACACCCCATTGGATTTATATTTCACATATGAAACAGAGATAATCTGTTGAAGCTACAGATAGCTACCTGGAATTTGAATAACTGATAATTTCTCTAGCAATTAAAATGAAGACTCCAATATACACGTAATCATTGACTTACAAGCATTTGTTTAAGGACTGTTTGAAATTACAGTGGAACTGAAAAATGACTTGTGACAATTTTTCACATTTAATGACCATTGCGGCATCCCCAATGGACGTCATATCCCAACTGGCATGTATTTATGACAGATGAGTGTCCTGGGGTCATGTGATCACCAAGATCATGTGACTTTCTGACAAACAAAATCAATGGGGAAGTCAAATTCACTTACTGTGTTCCTAAGTTAACAACTACAATGATTTACATCACAACTGTGGCAAACAAGGTTGTAAAATGGGGCAAAATGACTTAACCACTGTTAAGCATTGTTAGCAATGGAAATTTTGGGCTCAATTTTGGTCATAAGTTGAGGACTACCTTCAGTGACTGCAAGATTTGGCATGCCATGGTTCGCATAATTCACAAAACTCAAATTCACAAAACTCAAACTCAAAGCAAGAGTTTATGCTGAGTCTATTTAAATGATGGATAGATAAACTGCAACTCCAAGATTCTACATAGCCCCCCGCAAAAAAATATTAATGGATAGTCACAGACTTTCTCTTGAATTAAGTCTTGCCAATAATATATTTATTAGAATAACTGACCCACAAGCAATTTCAATAAAAGTTTATCATAGGTCACAACTTACAGCCATCATTCTGGGTTCAGTTATGGTCATAAATTGAGGACTACATTTGGATAAGGTTCTGTTTCTGGGTGATTTGTTCCTCTTCTAATCGCTGTTGGGCTCTCAAGCAGGACTCCCACCACGATATGCTGCTCATGGTAGCTTGTGACCCAAGCAATTGATTGATAATGCTCTGCCCTGCCTCTAATAGCTGCCAAACTCCAGATGGTACCTTCACTTTCTCTTCTATTGTTTGCTTATCACCTTTCCTCCTACACCCCTCTTCATTTCGAAATATTTCCTTTTCTAAGCTAAGGGTCTGGGGTGAAGTGGGGGGGGGGGGTGAGGATGTTTCTGGGCATCAGCACATCCTTGAAAGCGGGGAGGGAGTTTGCTCAATTAGCCAGGCAGTTGCAAAACCAGTTTGAATGCCCATGATTACAATTTTACAAGGGAATGGATGAATGCCTATGGGAAATGGGTTTGGAGTTTGTCTGCATAACTACAGCTACTTTTGAAAAGAGCACACAGCAACTCCAACCTTACTCCCTTACAAGGAGTTACGGTTAATTCATGCGTGATCACAACTTACTGTTTACAGCGTCAAGCTCTGTTTTTTTTAAAAAAAAAAACTCTGCCATCTCAATTAAAAAAATGCAAACAGAAAATTTCAATAACATACTCTTCCTTTCCCATTTGTTGTACCATTGTTCAGAAGGGCATTCTGAAAATCAAAAGGTGGATAATTATAATAAGGCACCGAATCCTCCATCTTAGGTGACATATTCATTTCTAAAACTTCAAGTCATGTGATATCTGGTGATGTACAAACAATATTGTTTCAAGCTTGGCAACTTTTAAATGTTAGATTTCAACTCCCAGAAGTCTTCAACCAGAACCTTAAGTGCATAACAGGCCAGGATACACAGTTGTAATTGGTTACTTAGAGAGTGCTGACTCAGGCATGGGGCAATCTACGCTGTGATTGGTTACTCTAAGTGTAAAGGGGGAATTTCAGAGGTGGTATTCAGCAGGTTCTGACCAGTTCTAGAGAATCGGTAGCAGAAATTTTGAGTAGTTCGGAGAACTGGCAAATACCACCTCTGACTGGCCCCGCCCCCATCTGTTCTCTGCCTCCCAAGTCCCAGCTGATTGGCTGGGTCTTCTTTTGTTGCCCTGCACAGGAGAACGGAACTGGAAAGCAGGTTAGTGGGGTGGGGAGGGAATGGGATTTTGCAGTATTCTTCCCCTTCCACGCCCACCAAGCCACGCCCACCAAGCCACACCCACAGAACTAGTAATAAAAAAAATTGAATCCCACCACTGGGGAATTTCCATTTTTCCCCCTCCTTTTTCTTCTCTGTGTTCTGTCTACTGTTTAGTATGTCCCACACTATCTTGTGTTCTTCCTTTCTGAATGATAAATATATTTTTATATAAAAGACAACTAATTTGTGTCAGTGTCTCCGACTTTATCCAGACAGCTGCTGTGCAATTCCTTGACATATCTGGTTACTCATGCAATGCCTGGTAAGACTTTTTCATAATTCCGTTTATCTCAGTTCGTATCTGTGGGTGAATTACAATGCTTTGAGTCAATTATCTCTTTAATTAAGTTCACATTCCAGGAATAATGAGGGCTAAAAAAAGTGGATATGTCGACCCGTAATTTATTAGCAAGTCGCAATGGAGACAGTGATGGAAAACGTTCCAATGGCAAATGCGTTTTTGAAGGAGAGCTAAGAAGTGCATCCATGTCAATATTAAAGCTCTAAGCTGCAACCCTCAAAATGTCTATTCCTTTATTTTGTAATTGCTTTCCTGTTATCCTCATCGTAGCTGTCATAGTCCGTCCCCAGAGGCTGTGCACAGCAATTTAACTCACAATATTTCATTTTCATAAGAGGGAATTGTTTCAAGCCTAAGGGAGGAGGGGAAATCATACTTCCATTAACAATTGTGTGTCACTCCTAAAAAAAACCCCTGTAATGGACAAATATTTTACGTGGCATTCGGGGGGAGGGCATGAGATCAGCAGAGAGATTGATTTAAAGGACAGGGGGCAAAGAGATCAGCAGGTACACAGATATCATTTTGATTTGCATATACAGTACCGTTAAATTGCAATGTATGTTTTTTTTCCAAATATTTTTAATGTTTCCCTGTGCATGTGTATCTTAATTACAAGTGAGATTGGTTTTTCTGTGTCCTCTTCTACTATATATTATTCCATTCCTCCCCTCCTTCAAAAACAAATCACTTAGCATGCTTCCTCTACATCAGGGGTGTCAAACTCAGGTGGTCACGGTGGCATCACGTGACATATCGGGACTTTTTCCCCCTTTGTTAAACCAGGTGTGGGCGTGGCCAGTGCATGAGGCATCCGGCCCAGGGGCCGGGAGTTTGACAGAAATTGCATTCTTTGGGGGGGGGGGGTGTTCCTCTTCCTGTTAAGCTTTGTTTCCTGTAATGTATTTCAGAGTATCCTTTAGAATAATGTCTCCTAAATTTAGTGCCTTTCTGAAGTATGGACTTCAACTCCCAGAATTCCCCAGTCAGCATGCTAAGAATTCTACAAGTGTTTGAGTGCCCAGAAACTGAGTACCCAGATGGGCATAGACTAATTTAAGTTTTCTCAACCTCTTGATATTAATACTGTGCCAAAATGTCCCACTGTGTCCACCCAATACAAGTTCTTGGCCCAATAAGTTATCATCACTTTTCTTCTTCTGAAGAATAATGAAGAGGCAGGGAGAGATCTAGGCATTGTTATCAGGGATTTTGGCTGAGACTTTCTACTGCTAAAGATAAGCATTTCCCATCTGTGGAAATCCTTCATGCAATACTTTTGAAAGAGGGGAAATCACTTATATTCAGCTGACAGAATAATTTTCCTCAATAAAAGAGTCTCATAGAATTCTACTCATTGGTTTTGTGCTGATATGATGATGAAATTGGGCCTTATTTAAATCTAGGGCTCAAACCATTTTGAGAGTTGCAAGAAATTGGGGATAAACAGCACCTGAGTTGGTATTATAATATCGGAGCCCATTGAGATTGATATGGTCCACCCAAAACACCTTTCCTCATTCATTCATTCATTCATTTATTCATTCATTCAATGAGGGCAATTGGCTTGGCAGATAGAGAATGAAAAGTGCTCAGTTTATTGTTTTTAAAGTAATAATACATTATATTTTTTGCAATAAAACTACAATTTAAGCCAAAAGAAAGCATACATAATTGTTTAGAAATTGACTCCTATAAGCCTATGAAGAGCAGAGGTTTTAATTTCCTAATTACACTATTGCTTGCGATCCACTGATCTTCTTCACTGCTTCTCAGTTGTCTTATAGGCTTCCCTGGAAGAGGAGACATTTTCTGAAGCTCAGTTGAAGGTTCTCTGTTTTTCTATGATGGCAATATTACTTTTGATACTTTTTTTTTCTTGTAGAATAGAGGAGAGAGCCTGCTTAAGAAATGATACAACTGGAGACGCACAACCTTTTTTTGGAGAGTCAACCATATTTGGCCTTATAATGTGGAATGCATGCCAAAATGTGTATACTACAAGGAAAGCAACATATAAATGGTTGGACTCATTAAATCATCTGTTGCTTTAATACAGCTGAATTAAATGAAAATAGACTCATGCACCACTGAACAGATATTTTGGCACAGGTTGGTAAAATGAAGACCTAGATTGTGGGGGACAAAATATTGACATTGTAAACCACTCAGAAAGCATTATGGAGCAGTATATAAGTCTAAGTGCTATTGCTATTACTAATGCTATTGCTACTTAGTGACTAAAGTAAGATCCCAAAGCTGCTCTACAGGAATAAACACACTTTCATAATGGCAATGTTTCCAGAGTGAGAGTGATAAAGTGCTGATATATGGAGTGCTGAAATACCTATATAGTGGGAACTCTACCCTGATGTTTGGTACCCAGCCTTAGCCACTATTATAACTGAGTAAACAATTCCTTTTTTGTGCAGAGGAGAAATCATACATTTAATAACAAATGAGCAATTATTTTCTTCAGACAGTGTGTTCTACATATGCTGTCACTTAAAGACAATATGTGAAAAAGGCAAATTAGAAGCCTTACAATAAACTTATTAAAGAAATGTTGATCCATTTGGCAAATAACAAATTGCAGCAAAGTCTTCAGGTAAATTAGTAGAAAAATCTGTGTTCTCTGTATCACTGAAATTTTAAGCAGGAGGGAGGGAGGGGTTTATTATCATAACAGTGACCAGAAACAGCTAAATCTGTAAATTCTTGATTAGTACTACATCCTTATAATGCAGAAATGCATGTAGCTTTTTAAAGAAAAACCAAGGAGTATTATTAAAAGCCACGGCTTCCTACTGCCTGTTCACATACTTATACAGACACTCAAGAACTTTGTATTAATGAGATGAGTAGAAATTAAGTTGAACCAATAACCCATGGTAAAATGTTTTCACAGGAGAAAGAGGGACTGTTGAAATGGCATCAGAGATGGAGTCGTAAGAACATCAGAGAGGATCCTGGGGGGTGGGGAAAGACCAGGAGGAGAAATTTGATGACACTTATAGCAATGGCCATTGAAAATTTGCTGTTTATAATAAGGAGCAATGCTAGTTGATAAATCTAAACTGGACTGGGCAGTGTTACACTGATGGGAGTGTATAGGCTGAAGGGCAGTTCTGGAGAAGATTGCTGCAAAGGGTTTTTGGATGAGTCCAGATCCAGCCAGAAGAGTCACTGGAGAATCAAAAAGTAGGATGGACATAGGAGCTTTCTACTACACCAAAATTGTTCCTCCAGGACTAGGGAAGACAGAATACAGACTACCAGCCAAGACCTAAGGAAGGAAACTAGCTAGCCAATGTGTATTTAGTGTGTTCTTTTAGAAAAAAATAGGATGTGAGTAATGTAATTAGAAATAGCCACATCCACCTATTCTTTAGTTCAGCATTATAGCCTGAAAAACATATGTAGTCAAAGCAAAATAGTTTCATGAGCTGTGGCAGGGCTGTACTTAATAAAATACTGTTGAATAGAATGGAATGGAATGGAATTCTTTATTGGCCAAGTGTGATTGGACACACAAGGAATTTGTCTTGGTGCATATGCTCTCAGTGTACATAAAGAAAAAATAAAATATGTTCATCAAGAATCATAAAATACAACACTTAGTGATAGTCGTATGATACTAATAATACTTAGAATGCAGTATTGCAGGCTAACTCTGCTCCCTGCCAACAGTTCGATCCTGACCAGCTCAAGGTTGACTCATCCTTCCATCCTTCCATGGTTGATAAAATAAGGACTCAGATTGTTGGGGAAAATATGCTAACTCTGTAAACCACTTAGAGAGGGCTGTAAAGCAATATGAAGTGGTATATAAATCTAAGTGCTGGTGTAGTGCTTCGTCTCACATGATATTCTGTTTAAATGTCTCTAAAGCCTCTGCAGGGAGAAAAAGGAAAGGCACTAGAGATGGCCTTGCCTGTCTAATGATTCATAGTCCTTCTTGCTAAGCAATGTCATGAAACTTGAGGTAGCTTGTTGGTATGTTTTCACAAGAAATTGAGGAAGCATATAAAATTATTTTTTGCACTGGGTCTTTCATAAAACTCTGTGTACCTGCCAGAGGCTGCTATAAACGCCATGTTTGACATTTACTTAATATGCAGACTTCTACTCTCCAAAAAGTAGGGTAGGCTCTTAGCCCATGTGCCTTACAAGGTTGTTATTGTGGGGAATAATATAAGCTGTCTGGAATTCCTGATGAAAAAAAGTAGAATTCAAACCTAACCAATAAAAAAATAAATTGTATACTTCACTGTAATCCACTGTGAACATATAGCTGCTTTTTGACCTCCCACTGAAAAAGAAAATCTGTCCTGATAGCAAAACCCTGTTTTAGTGATATTATTTTTACTGATCTTGGAGAATCTCAGTGATTCTGTGGTTTTAGAGTTGTATGGTGCCTAGAGTCACTTGACTGAGATCAGCAACGGTAGAAATTGAATAAATAAATAATCCCCCTAATAGTTTGAAAATTAATGACATATCCTTTAACAAGAATTTATTCTTACATGTTAAAAAAATATATATTAAATACCACACAGCTGGTATTATTTTATCTTACCCAGTCTTATACATAGCAAGCAACGCTAATTTGCATTTGGTAGAATCTGCAATTAGTAAGTCATGGCAACTTGTATGTAATAAGTTCCTTCTTATTTGAAGGAGTACATGCTGGGTGAAGAGTACATGCTGGGTGTTTTTGGTCATCCAATTGCAAATCCATCTGGTGATGGTATTTACATCCATATTTTTCACAAATATGATGGTATTTACATCCATATTTTTCACAAATAAGGGTTACCAGGACTAATGGTGGAAAAATATAACTTCTGCACAAAATACTAAGGAGGGGAAAAATATTGAATAAATCAACAAGAATAAAATGCAAAACAGAAAAACATACAATCCAACACTAACAACAAAAAGTGGGGGGGAATCAAACGCTTAGTGCAGGAGGCCACTGAGTGCCTTTCTGTCACCCAAAGTAGAGGTGGGTATTCAGCAGGTTCTGACCAGTTCTGGAGAACCGGTAGCGGAAATTTTGAGTAGTTTGGAGAACCAGCAAATACCACCTCTGACTGGCCCCGCCCCCATCTATTATCTTTCTCCTGAGTCCCAGCTGATCAGCTGGGTCTTCTTTTGTTGCCCTGCACAGGAGAACGGAGCTGGAAAGCAGGTTAGTGAGGTGGGGAGGGAATGGGATTTTGCAGTAACCTTCCCCCAGGAGTGGGGTGGGAATGGAGATTTTACAGTATCTTTCTCCTGTCACGCCCACCAAGTCACACCACATCTACCAAGCCACGCCCACAGAACCAGTAGTAAAAAAAAATTGAATCTCACCACTGACCAAACCAGCTTGCTGCCTATTGTATCTTGCTCAACTGGAACACAAGAGCAATTGTGGTGAGTTCCTCTCTCCCTCTTCATTAGATTATACTTTTTATTCAGGGAGGAAACCAAGTTAAACCAGGTGAGTTAAGGAGCTTAACTCACAGCACTTTGAACATAAGACTGAACAGTCTTCTGAGCTTAGAATCCTCTCTGATCCAAACCATGTGAGAGTTTCCCCTACACCCCAGTTTTGATAAAATTATATTAGCACATGTGGCTAATTAGTATAATTAGTCAATTTTGGCTTTTGTTTCCATGATGGAAGGTCCACTTGATGAATCTGATTACAGTTTTGATACAGAGGTTTATACTATGAAAACTTTTGATACAGAGGTTTATACTTTTGATACAGAGGTTTATACTTCATATTTTTGCATGAAACAAGAAACTTTTTATAGGGCTTCATTAAAATAAATGTTTAGTTTGGTTTAGAAATATACTTTTTAGAACATGTTCATCAGGAAACTGGACTAACATTGGTATTTGCATTAATTCATTGGTATATTATTTGCCTTTAATTTCTCTCTTCTGTTCTTGAAACCAACACAATAACCATTTAAACTTTCCAGCAAAAACCTCCTCCTCCTCCTCCTCCTCCTCCTCCTCCTCCTCCTCCTCGTTCTTGTCTTGCAACTGAGTTGGCTATTCCTTTTGATAGCAATAGATGTATGTTAGTTTGAGCATAAAAGGGACTATTCAGAAATGACACTGTGGTTTCTACATAACTGGGAAATATGCAGAAGGATGCATGTTAGTGCAGTTTTTATAAGAATGAGATCTTTTGAATGCAAAACTAAGTGATAAAAAGTTAGAGATGCTGATAATACTGTATTTCAACGATAGAGAAAATAGGGACAAGAGGATGGGACGTTTCAGATGAAAGGATTTCCTTGAACTCTGCTGCTTTTCCTTTGAATGAGCATTTAATCGGTACATATTGTAGAACAGTGGTTTTTTAAACAGTTGTGTAAAATCTTAGGATTCTGTGAGAAACTACCCTTTTCCCAAAAAACAGATTACTTGTTCCAAGAGTGTCCATACCAATTCATCTAAGGTATAGCAAATATGCTGAAGTACGACCCTCCTGGATCAGGTTTTCTGGGAATTTAATTGTATTTTTTTTAACAAATCTGTTCTGTGGCCAGAAGAAGTTTGAAAACCCCTGCATTAAGATTAATCTTAAAAATTAGCTGTTTGTTTGTTCTCATGCTGGTAAACTCGCTTTTACCAATCATTGATAACCGTCTTTGGAGAGTGTTATTACATATAAACTACAACCATAACTATGCAAATATTCTATTTAGAGATTCAATTCCAAGGCATTTCTCCAAATTGAATCAACTTATCGAATCAGAAAATCAATCTGAATTGCCAAACTGGATATGTGTGAATCAATTGAAACCTTTGGGACATTATAGTGCATGTGGCAAAGTAGCTTTTGTTTGTTTTTTTAAAATCAGTTCAGAGTGCTGAATCAAAATGACCCAACTTGACAATTCTCAAATATCCAAATCATATCTTATTGATTTTCAGAACTAAATAAATGTTTTGACTTATTGTACTTTCATAAATATCAAATACATACCCAAACTAGTAGCGTATTGTCAGTTAGGACCTTACATGATTTATAGGCTAGGCTGTAAAATTGATAAACTGATCAACGTATATTTTAGGTTGAGATTAAAATCTATGCCACTGCATACAGGTGACCTTAGTAGCATTCTTGGTTACTTCCCTATAGTGATTCTACAATACAGATGATAGACAGACAGATATAGATTAGATATAGATATATAGATATAGGTATAGGTATAGATAGGGACATGGTGGCTCAGTGGCTAAGATGCTGAGCTTGTTGATCAGAAAATTCAGCAGTTCAGCGGTTTGAATCCCTAGCACCACATAACGGAGTGAGTTCCCGTTACTTGTCCCAGCTTCTGCCAACCTAGCAATATGAAAGCATGTAAAAATGCAGGTAGAAAAATAGGGACCACTTTGGTGGGAAGGTAACAGCATTCCATGTGCCTTCGGCATTTAGTCATGCTGGCCACATGACCATGGAGATGTCTTCAGACAGCGCTGGTTCTTCGGCTTTGTAACAGAGATGAGCACTGCCCCCTAGAGCCGGAAATGAATAGCACATATGTGCGAGGGGAACCTTTACCTATAGATATATAAAGAGAGAGAAAAGTAGGTAGGTAGGTAGATAGATAAAGGTAATTAAAATCTCATCTTTATTATTTTTTATAAATATCTGAAGGCTATGAATATTCCTATTATGCCTTTTTCTTCCTGTTTTCCCCAGAACAAAAATTCTGTGAAATGAGATAGGCTGAAAGGAAGTGACTAGCCCGGTCACTAATGAGTTCTTCCCTGAAAATAATTAGTTAATAATTTGCTAGCAATTTGGCGGAAACATAATAACAGCAGAGAAAGCAAGATAAATCAGTGGGATCAGAAGCCATTCAAAAAATCATCAGGGGCCCTGTCTAGTTTAGCCAATTCTTTCTGTAAAGCAAGAACTACCAGTAGAAATAACCCTACTAACCAGATCTTCATGCATGCAATTGCTAATGCAGCAAGCAAGTTTTGGATTTGTCATATGCGAGAATGTTCAGTGGTGTACAGAATTTTCTACCCAACAACAGATGAGTGTCAGCGACAAATCTCACAGGATTTTAGAGTGGATAAAACTCTAGGACATATCAACTGCCAAAAGAGGTCTTCATGATGCCTACATTTGCCACACAGCCCTTCTGCCAACTTTTATTTTCGTTTCAGTGCAAAAAGGTCGGCAAAAAAACCTGCCATTTTCTCACCCTTATTTTCAAGAATAACTCAGGCATACAAATAGGCCACACCGACATGGCTCCAGTCTGTCAGCCTTTCTAGGTAGCAACCAGACAGGAAACATGACCAAATGAACTAATAATACTTTATTGTAAGGCTACCTTAGTAGAATCATGCAGACTGGTGTGTGTGTGTGTGTGTCTGTCTGTCTGTCTGTCTGATAATTTGGACTGCCATTTGTCAGAAATGATGTAGGGTCTCCTGCTTGGGCGGGGGGTGGGGTGGGCTAAATGACCTACAAGGTCCCTTCCAACTCTGTTAATCTAATACAAATCTCCTGCTTCCTTTTTTTTAAGGCAGACACGTCAGTAAGGGTCCTTTCTGAATCTGTTTTTCTTTCACATTATACAGGTGTAAGTTATGACTTCTCTTACCTTCTCTTTCTCGTGCAGATTCTCTTTCCCCCACCATCATACACTGTTACAAGCCCAAAGCTCTTTTTGAACATGTTCCCCCATATGGTTTTTTTTTAAAAAAAATAAGTGACAGAGAACATTTTAGTAACTTTTTAGAAAATGGCTGCCAACTTCATCCCTTTGCTTTCTTACAAATTGGCGTCTTCTGATTAGACAAGCCAATCCCATCCCACAAAGAGGCAAATTGTCCTACTTCACAACATGGTCTCAGAATGCCCAGAAGCCTCTTCTTCTAACTCATGCTAAGTTGTTGGAACTGCTAGATAAAGTCATGAGCATCACAAAGCATCTTCCCAAGGAGAATGAGGCTCTCTCTATGCTTTTCATTGAGGCAAGCTGTATGTACCTCTTCTATGGCACAAAGCACTTCACTGGAGCAAGGCAGATCTTTTGGACACAAACCCAGTAGACATAGGTCAAGAATAGATCCAAACACAGATACAAATTCTCAGAATAAAATCCTAGACAGGTTTTTTTTTTTTTTTAGGAAATCAATCCAGTCAGTGAGAGGAATTTAATTCCGAATAAATTAGCTTTAAGATTAGTTTGGCAATCTCCTGTTTTATTTTGGGAAGGCAGCCTGGTCGGTCTGCCTTTTGTTGTACTCTAGTTAGCCACCTCCATTTCATTGTGTGCTAAAATGCTGACATTCACAGGGACCATTATAGGACAAACATTCCTCAGCCAGCCATGCTGTGTCTCCAGAGCTGTGCGCACTGCCAGAAGCCTGAGAAATGTTTATGATCAACATGTGTGCAATATAAGGGTATGATTCATCATTGTGCAGTAACTGTTTGGAGCATTATTAGAAGTGTGATAAACGTTTGCTGGCAGGTTGTTGGCAATAAGATTTATTAAGTGTTGACATTTACTCTATTCAGCTCTTTTCTCCCCCTCCCACTCCTTCTGCTTGGCCTTGCACATACCAATGAGAATAGTACAGTGGAATAACAAGACTGGTCCGGAGTCCTGCAGCACTCATTGCATTCTGCAATTTACAACTGCTGGAATCCTTGGCTTGTTTGGCTGCTTGGAGGAACTCAGGACGAAGGCAGGAAATAATCATTTTAATATAAAAATACCCATCAATAAAGGAAAACCCTGCAACATTCATAGTGCAGCCTGTGCAGTTCACAAAATGACATAACAAGTGTCCTTGGATTGCATCACTTTCTTGGACAGTACTACTCCCTTCTGTATGTGTTTGCAATATATATGTGTTTGCAATATATTGCAGTATGTATATATACTGCAATACACACACACACACACACCTCTGAATGCCTATCAAGAGATAATTGTTTTAGGGGACTGGGAAGCAAAACTTTAACCTCTTACTTACAATATATTTCTGGAAAAAGCAGTACAGTTCAATTTTGCAGATTGTATAATTAACTTTAAATGTTTTCACAGTGGGAGATAATGGGTGGGGGAAGTGTTTGTCTAATAACATTTTTCAGTTTCCCCAGTTAGTACAAGGAGAAAAGAAAGTTATTTCTTTTCCAATGCAAAATAGTTTGCATATAAATGCATACAACCCCCATAAACACTCCATTTAGAAAGAAATGCACCAAAGTTAGGCTTCCTGAATTATGATCTAATTTTTTTTTGTATAAATGGCTGTTTTTAATCCCCCTTTGTTAGCATTTAAATATGCTATGTTACAAGCAGCTCTAGAGGTTATATCCAAACAGACACATCAATCCTTCCTAAGAAAAGGTGAGACTTATATTCTTTTTTCTTTTTGTATAACAAATTTACAATTGAAACAAATGAATGGAAATAACAATATATGGATAAAGTGCAACAAAAATTATATTCATTCAGACAAACGGCTTGTTTGCACATTTGGCTTGTTTAAGTGTCCTTTTAATTACCTGCATTTGCTATGCTTGAATTAGTACTTTCACCTCTTCTATTATAGCAGGGCTGTCAAATTCACATTGTCACAGCAGCATCATGTGATGTATCGGGATTTTCCCCCCTTCGTTAAACTGAGCGTGGGTGTGGTCAGCATGTGACACATCCGCCCTGTGAGATGGGAGTTTGTATTATAGGAAAAACCAGTGGAATTTCAGGTATACTCATTATTCCTAATTCAGAGAGTTTCAAAAAGTGTGATGACCCAGGGTGGGATACAAAATAAACACAGTCACAAAAAAACAGGTGAAGCCCCTTTTATTCTTTCACTTTGCTTCTAAGCTCCAAATATCCTTGACTGGAGACAAAAAACTCACACATAAGCAGTTACAAGAAGGAGGAAATGCCATTTAAATGATAAAGAGTAAAAAACAACACAAACCAGGCAAGATAAGGACTGGAAGACATCCACAGATATCAGAACACACACTAGGAAGGATGCCAAACTCAGAGAGGCACAATAAACTAGAGATATTTCCACGCCTTGTTTCCAGCACTCGCCCATATGCATGTCCGTCCTCTTATCCAGTTGTGACAGCCCATGAAGAGAATCAAGGCCGTATCCTCCACAGTAGACCATGTCTCTCCCTTATCCTCTCCTCCCTGCATGCCCTAGGATGGAGAGGGGATGGGCCTGGGTCCAGGGGTGGGATTCAAATTTTTTAACAACCAGTTCTGTGGGTGTGGCTTAGTTGGTGGGCATGGCTTGGTGGTCATGTTATTGGCTGGGCGTGGCCGACTCAACATCACTCACATCGAGGCATGCTTCTCCTTGCCTGGCCTGTCATGACTGTGGGGATGCTGCAACAGTCGTAAGTGTGAAAAATGGTCATAAGTCGCTTTTTTCAGTGCCATTGTAACTTTGAATGATCACTCCACACAAGCAAAGTACCAGCAAAGGAGGGAAAAAAACTCCAGAGACATTCCTGAGACAGGAAGTCTAGTACTGCCAAGAACGTAATAAGGGTTAACGGAGAGGCAGTTTCTGTAAGCAACACCAGAATGTTTCCTTCCTGCCTTCCTTACAGGATTAGGCCAGTAATTTCTTCTAACAACTGGTTCTCTGAACTGCTTGGAATGTTAACAACCGGTTCTAGCGAATAGGTGTGAACCGGTAGAATCCCACCCCTGCTTATGAGAATTTTTTAACACTTATGACTGTTGCAGCATCCCCCTGGTCATGTGATCAAATTTCAGATGCTCAGCAACTGACTCAAAGTTATGACCGTTGATCACCTTTTGTGACCTTCTGACAAGCAAAGTCAATGGGAGAGCCAGATTCACTCAACCAAACTTTTATTTTATTTCTGTCATTTCAACATAAGAATCTTTTGACCAATCATCAGAGTTATCAGAATCCTGATCAACAAAAGTAATAGGAATAAGAAAGAAATGCAACAGGATATAAAGAAGGTAAGCATAAATGAAATTATGCTGAAGTGAGACCTTACAATTTAAATATAATATTTTCCTCCCCTGAGGTTAAAAGAGTCTAGGCAGTCCTTGACTTACAACCATTCCTTTAGTGACCATTTGAAGTTACAACGGCAATGATATAAGTGATGTATGACCGTTTTTCACACTTAGCTGGCAGCAATGCCCATGGTGATGTCAGAGCTGGTATTCAGCAGGTTCTGACCAGTTCTGGAGAAACGGTAATGGAAATTTTGAGTAGTTCAGAGAACCGGCAAATACCACCTCTGACTGGCCCCGCCCTCATCTATTCTCTGCCTCCCGAGTCCCAGCTGATCGGCTGGGTCTTCTTTTGTTGCTCTGCACAGGAGAACGGAGCTGGAAATCAGGTTAGTAGGATAGGGAGGGAATGGGAGTTTGCAGTAACCTTTCCCTGCCACGCCCACAGAACCGGTTGTAAAAAAAATTTGAATCCCACCACTGCCTCACATGATCAAAATTCAAATGCTTAGCAATTGGTTCATATTTATAATGGTTGCAGTGTCCCAGGGTCATGTGATCACCTTTTATGAGACCTATTAACAAGCAAAGTCAATGGAGAAGCCAGATTCACTCAGGATCCATGTGACTAATTTAACAACTGCAGTGATTCACTCAACAAAGGGGTCAAGAAAACTCATAAAATGGAGCAAAGCTCACTTAACAAATGTCTTGCTTAGCAACAGAAATTTTTGGCTCAACTGAGGTTGTAAGTCAAGGAGTACCTGTATTGTTCTGTGCAGCAAATGCAACCTCAGTGCAAAATTATTATTTTTTTCAAACAGGACATTATTCTTAGGGTTTGGCTTTGTTTTGTTCTTTGCTGCCCCAGTCTTTTTCATGCCATTTATTTAACCAAGGTTAGACTTGTCATGGGATTGTGCTTAACTTTCAAAGTGATGCATTGTTTCCCAGACAATGTTTCTGAATGTCTACTGGTTTTTTTATGAACTTTTATAAATTGTTATGAAGTATTATGAACGATAGATGACAGGAGGCTTTAGTCATTGCTGCCATCTGTACCATAATATGGTCACCTCTGGCAGATTGGTGCAGTTCAGCTTAATGAAATTGGTAACAAATTTCTTTTGACATCCTGCTCTATTAAATGTCAGCAGTGCAGATGGGTTTTCAGGTAGTTTATTATTATTTTTTAAAATAAGAACTTACCCAAATTTGCAAATTTCATCATAAAGTGGCAATGCAGCATTATAAAAATTCTGGGGCTTCCATTAAGAAAAATATTCCATTGAAAAATGTTGAGACTGCTTTAATTTAGTTTAAATACAACTCATGCCCACCAGGCTCTCTTTCTACAAGGATTTACTTTAACAACTATAAGTCCAAGAATAAGTGATTCTTTCTTTCAGACAATAATTTAGGCAGATTAATTGTTCCACCTGTGGATCTTAACTCTTCCTTTACTATTGTATGTACTTTCCAAGAGCGGGGGAGCTGAGGTCAGAAATTTACATTTTAATTCCAAACTAACTGATTTCAGTGCTTAATTCTTTCCAACTGAAATCGATAGCAATTAAAAGCCAGTTAAGTTTGATTGTGTTGATAATAATGATAAATGGACAAAGTAGCTTTATCTGATGATACACAATCAAACAACAGTTATAAATGGCAAGCCAGTTCAAGTTGAAGAATTATCATTCATCAAAATTAATCAAGTTAATGGGGGACTTTAACTACCCTGACATCAACTGGGAAACAAATTCTGTAGGGAGTGGAAGATCAAACAGGCAAGATCTATGTGTCCTAGGGGACTACCATTTAAGTATGAATCAGCAGTATGCTACAGCTGCCCAAAAAGCCAATGCTGTCTTAGGTTGCATCAACAGAAGAATAGCATCAAGACAATGCTATCTCATTGTGCTGGTAAAACCACATTTGGAATACTGCATTCACTTCTGGGCACCACAATTCAGAAAAGATGCTGAGACCTTGGAAAGTGTACGGAGAAGAGCAACATGTTGATAATGGATCTGGAGGCTCAATCGTATGATGAATGATTGAGGGACTTAGGTATGCCTAACCTGTTAAAGAGAAGGATTGGGAAGCGGGGATGCTAGCTGTCTTCCAGTACTTGTTGTGGTTAGCTGGCAGCAGGTATGTATGGCTGAGGAGAGCAAGGACTCAGATGAGGGCCAGGACCATTAGGGAGTGGACTGCTGCCTTCAGAGATTGTGGGGCTGGCAGCAGTGATGAGGAGGTTCCTGAGGAGCCTGTGCCAAGTGCTCATGTGAGCAGGATTGCTCGCAGGAAAGAGCAGCTGCAACAGCATGGGCGACTCAGGAATAAGGCTGCAAGGTAATGGCCCCTCCTTCAAGAAGATAAAACCCAGCTGTGAAGTGAATGTTCTTTGCAGGACGCAAAGAATCTCAGCCTTGTGGACATTACAGTATCTTAATTTGGTATTTGAAGACTCTTGTGTTGTAAAATATGTCTTATCTGTGATTTTTGGCAGTCTCGCACAGTTTTGGCAAGGTTTGTGTTTATCAAAGTTAATTAGTTTGCAGCAGCCTTTTAACCAGGGATTCGTAAGACTCATTAAAAGGTTTCTGTTCCCTTTGGTTGTTGTTTGTCTTATTGGAAAAGGGTTTGGGTCAGAACAGTACTTGGGCTATCATAAGAAGAGGGGATGACTTATTCCTTAGGGCACCAAAGGGCTGGGCAAGAAGTAATGGGTAGAAACCTGTCAAAGAGATATAACCTAGAAGTAAAGATAAATTTTTTGACAGTGAGAACAATCAATCAATTGAATAGCTTGCTATTGGGATTGTGATGCTCCCATCACTGGATGTTTTCAAATATAGACAGGACAATCATTTGATCTGGATGATATAAGATTCTTGCCTTGAGCTAGGATTGAACTAGAAGACCTCTGAGGTCGCTTCCAGTTCTGTTTCTATGATTCTACGAAATTCAATCAATTAGTGTTCTTCACATTTTATTGTGTTCAGGGATATTTCAATTAAAATGCAAATTTCGGAGAACCCACTAATTTCTCTAGTTTGCCAGTGAACAAACTCTGATTTTTTTAGCTTTGATCCACCATGCTAATTTAATTAATGTTGATTAGGGGTTCCTCCAACAAATAATTACAGTACAGTAAAGTACTTTCATATTTTCAATTTATTTTGTAACAATGGAAATGACATTGAAAGTAATTCAAAAAAAAGGAAAAAAAAGAAAAGAAACAGCAAATACAACAAAAATGTGATACAGAGTACAACTTGTTATATGCTTAATCAACTTGTAAGTATAAAAAAATAACAGCTGCATAACAAAGCTATGGTAGAATCATATGATCAGTTCATCACTGGGCAAGTAAAGAAAGTAAGTAAATAAGTAATTTATTTTAGAAAGATTTTGTGACTATTGGTTACAACATAGCATCACATAAAATGTCAAGCAGGTAACTTAAGTGTGGCTTAGCCCAAGCAGACAAAGTCCATATTCTCCCTCTAGTCTAGTACACGGGTATCAAACTCTCTGTGTCACGTTGCCATCACATGACATATCATGACGTTCTTTCCTTCCGCGGAGCTGCGATGGGTGTGGCCTGCATGTGACGCATCTGGCCTGTGGGCCGCCAGTTTGACATCCCTGCCAGTAGTCTATGCAGATTTTATTCTGCTAGTAGTAGCTGACTATAGGAGGCAGTGCTCATCTCTGGTTCAAAGTCATTGAGTCTGAAGACATTTCTGCGATCATGTGGCCAGCATGACATCACTTCCTTAGGCAGCTGTTTTGGGACTACTTCTAACTGGACAGTGAACTTCATAGTCCATCTAATGTTTGAACAACATCTGAGCATGCATATATATATATATATATATATATATATATATATATATATATATATATATATATATATATATATATATATATATATATATTTTCTGAGGTTCTCATGGGTATTTGTATGTGGATCTTTGATTATTCGGGTTTTCTCCCGCGTAAGATTCAAAGTATCTAGGCAACGCTTGGCGAGGTCCCACTCGCCATCTTCAGGCTGGTGCTTTCGGCTTAGTGCCAGTGCAAGTAGTGTGTGACCGGAGCTGCCATCTCTATATATACAAGTGGTGGGGGATGGTGTGCTGGGCTGGTTGGCTGTGCTGCAGCCTCTTGATTGGTTGATGGAGTTGATGTTGGTATAATGGGCTGTGTAACAATTCACCATGGAAACAGAAGCTAACAATCAACTTCCCTTCCTAGATGTCTTGGTATACAAAAAACCCAATGGCTCCCTAGGACACACCATCTACCAAAAGAAAACACATACAAACCGCTTATCTACACGCACTCTCACACCACCACCCAGCACAGATCAATTCCGTAGCTGAGACACTCATCTCCAGAACAAAATGCTTAGCTGATGAACAACACCTAAAAACCGAACTAAACACTCTCACCAACGTACTAACAGCCAATGGATTTCAAAGAAAGAAGATCACCCACCTAATCCAAAAAGAAACCCCAACCAAAATCCAAGACAGAGAACAAGAGAACGGCAAAGCCCTCCTCCCATATATAAAAGGCACTACAGACAAAATCTGCAAGATCCTCCAAAAACACAACATTAAAACAGCATTCTGCACAAACAGAAAAATATCCACCATCCTAAGAAACCCTAAAGACAAAATCGAGTTAGAAAACCAAGGAGTATATGAAATCCCCTGCACTGCCTGCCTCACCACATACATTGGACAAACTAACAGAAGAATAAGTGCACGCGTGAAGAACATAAGAACTCAATCAAAAAGAAGAACCAACCTCTTCCCTGGTCCAACACCTCAAAGCCACAGGACATGAGATTGACTTTAAAAATACCAGAACTATCGCCAAAACTGAACACCACAGCAGCAGAATAATCAGAGAAGCCATAGAGATAGAAAAACGCTCACACAGCATGAATAAAAGAGATGACACCTCCCGCTTACCAGCCATTTGGAAACCCCCCTCATGAACAGACGAGTACCCAACATGATAAATGACACCAGACCCACACCCATGAGGGCCACACAAGATGCTACCACCACACTTCCACGTAAAAATCAGACTCACACCCACACAGAAGATGAGACACGACCACAGACCAGAAGCCGCACTGCAGCTGCATCACTACCCACTTCAAACTCCTCTGAACCATACATGAAGCGAACTGACCCCACCATGAAGATGTGGCACGACCACGAACTCGAAGCCAAACGAACACAGACCCAGACCCCAAACTCAAAGCCATATTAAAACCCAAAATGCTACATCACAGCCACCCGCTCAGGACATCACATCAGAAAACTCAAGAAATTACACCTCAAGAACTCAAGAAGTCACAACACAGCAAATGACCCAGGATATCACAGCACAAGACCAAGGATACCACAGCAATAAATCTCACAAGGTCATCACACAACCCATTACCCAAGCTGTTACTACACAGGAGGCTAATCGAAAAGAGATCAAAACACAAACGACCCAGGAGATTACAACGCAAGACCCAGGATACCACAACAAAAGAACTCACAAGCCCATCACACAACCCATGACCCAAGCCGTTAAAACACAAGAGGCTAACGACCCAGGAGATGACAGCACAAGATCCAGGATATCTCTACAACAAAAGGCCATTACACAGCCCATTATACCAACATCAACTCCATCAACCAATCAAGAGGCTGCAGCACAGCCAACCAGCCGAGCACACCATCCCCCACCACTTGTATATATAGAGAGATGGCAGCTCCGGTCACACACTGCTTGCACTGGCACTAAGCCGAAAGCACCAGCCTGAAGATGGCGAGTGGGACCTCGCCAAACGTTGCCTAGATACTTTGAATCTTATGCGGGAGAAACCCGAATAACCAAAGATCCACATACAAATACCATGAGAACCTCAGAAAACAAATATTGCACCTCTACGGGAGGAAACCCACCATCTGACCAGGACTTATGAAAAACTTGAAGTCCAAAGAGCTTCCATTTTATGTGACCTCGCATTCCTATGCAACTGCCGAGATCAAAATTTAATTCCCACAAGCTTCCAATTGAAATTCCACACCAACACAGCAGCCACCAAACGCATCCTAAAAAGAACAGAATTGGCCCTAATTAGAAATGAACTTCACACAAAAAGATTTCTCCTAGACCAAATCAACAAAGACCTTCTTACACTTCACCTCAGACTCAGCAACAAGATTCACCCTTACTTTGGGACAAATCCAAACAACTCGCTGTCTGGAGAGCCGAAACACAGACCACCCTCAAGACAGACACACACACCAACAAACTCAGAAAACTACAACAATGCCAGAAACCAACTCCCCCCTCACAGCCACACATGAAACAAACAGTGCACAACATCTCAGACAAGATCCTCACCAAGCCGAAACCAAGGTCCTTTCAAAAGGATTCAACTTTGCTGTTGCTCCCAAACACATCCCCACAGAAACCATCATATGCGGAGTTGAAACCAGCCTGACCAAAACCAACCCTGATGAGGCTAATAGAATCAGACTCGAAATCACCAACATCCTCTGCACTAGCAAACCACCCAAAAGCAACTTATCCAATAATTCTGTGGCTGGGGTTTTCTATAGTGGGTAGGGTTTTGGTGCCATTGAAGTTGATGCTATGACCTGTGGCTTCCATGTGTTGGACTAGTGAGGAAGTGTGTTCCAGCTTTTTGACTGCATTTTTGTGTTCATCCAGGCGGGTTCTTATTCTTCTATTGGTCTGTCCAATGTATGTGGCCGGGCATGATGCACAGGGGACTTCGTATATGCCTTGGTTTTCCAGGTCAATTTTATCTTTGGGGTTTCTAAGGATGGCTGCTATTTTTCTGTCTGTTTTGAAGGCAGTATTGATGTGATGTCTGTGTAGTATCTTACTAATTTAGTCTGTAGTACCTCTTATGTAGGGCAGGACAGCTGTTCCATAGGTCTGTTCATCTTCTGGGTCTCTATTATGTCTCAGTGTGTTTTTGTGGATCAAGCCGGTGATTTTGCTTTTGTGGAAGCCGTTGGCTGTCAGTACTTTAGTCAGGGTGCATAGTTCAGTCTTAATGTGTGTCTTGTCTGCCAGGCGTTTGGTTCTAGTAATTAGTGTTTTAGCCACGGAGTTTATCTGTGCTGGGTGGTGGTGGGATTGGGCGTTGAGGTAGCGGTTAGTGTGTGTTTTCTTCTGGTATACGGTGTGTCCTAGTGTGCCATCTGTTTTTTGTAGATTAGTACATCTAGGAATGGTAGTTGTTTGTTTGTTTCCGTTTCCATGGTGAACTTGATTTTGGGGTGTGTGCTGTTTAGGTGTGTTAGGAAATTGTTTAGGTTTTCTTTTCCATGGGGCCAAATCACAAATGTGTCATCGATGTATCTTAACCATAGTTTGGGTTTGTGGGTGGCATTGGCCAGGGCTCTGGATTCAAATTCTTCCATGAACAGGTTTGCAATGACGGGTGACAGTGGTGATCCCATAGAGGCTCCTTCAATTTTTTTGTATCTTTGTCCTTTGTATATGAAATATGTGTTGGTTAAGCAGTGTTCTGTTAGTCCCATGAGGTGTTTAGCTGGTTGGTATTTATTTTTGATGATTTCAAGGGTCTCTTTTATCGGGACTTGAGTGAATAGTGAAACCACGTCGAAACTTACAAGCAGATCTTCTTGCTCCACATGTAGATCTTTGATCATTTCCAAGAAGTGGTATGAGTTTTGTACATGTGAAGCTGCTGTTTCAGCATGGGGCTGTAGCTGTTTTACTAAGTGTTTAGCTAGGTTTTGTAGTGGTGCTCCTCTGGAGCTGACTATGGGTCTGAGAGGTATGCCTTCTTTGTGTATTTTTGGGAGGCCGTATAGTTTGGGGCATCTGGAAGATTTTTCCCTTGGGATGATCGTCTGCTGGATCTCTTTGCTCATGTGGCTGGTTATAATTTTCTTCTTGGTTAATTTTTCCAGATATGTGGTTGGGTCTGTGTTTATGGGTTTGTATGTGGGGTCTTGGAGTAGGTCTGTCAATTTTGTTTCATAGTCTTTTCTGTCCATTACTACTGTGGCATTCCCTTTGTCTGCTGGAAGTATGATTATGCTGCTATCTCTTTTCAGGGTTTGTAGTGCTTTAATTTCTTCTTTCTGCAAGTTGCTTTTGGGTAGTTTGCTTGTGCATAGGATGTTGGTAACTTGGTGTTTTATTCTATCAGCTTCATCTGTATTTAATTTGGTTAGGCTGGATTCTACTGCACATATGATGGATTCTGTGGGGATTTTTTTGGGTGCTATTGCATAATTGAACCCTTTGGTTAGGACATCTGTTTCTGTTTTGGTGAGTTCTCTGTTGGAAACGTTGAATACTAATTGGTTCAGGTGTTGTTGTGAGTTGTTGGGGGTTTTCTTGTCATGTTCTAATTTCTTTAATTTTTTCAATAATTTTTCCTGTTTGTAAATGCCTTCAGATTCAGCTCTCCAAGTTGTAAGTTGTTTTATCTTGTCCCAAAGTAGAGGGTGGATTTTGCTGCTCAATTCCAGGTGTAGTGCTAGCAAATCTTTGTTTAACTTATCTAATTGGAATCTCTTACTGTGGAGCTCGTTCCTTAGTAGAGCCATTTCAGTTCTTTTCAGGATATGTTTAGTGGCTGCTGTGCTTTGATGAAATGTTAATTTGAAGCAGGTTGGTGTTGTATTGTTGTCTCTGCAGCTGCGTAGGAATTGGAGGTCACATAGTATTCCTGCTCTTTTAATTTCCAGTTTCTCGTAGGTTTTGATCTGGCTGTTTATTTCCTCCCCGTAGAGGTTTGATATTTGTTTTCTTAAGTTTTCGCGGGTACTTACATGTATGGCATTCAGCTTTGTTCGGGTATTTTCCCATGTCATTGTAGTTGTGCTTTTAAAGTTGTAGCAACCAAAACTCCCAAACCAAAACTCCCAACCAATCAGGATGAAGAAAAAAACATTCTGGCACAGCAATAGGCTGCCCCAAATTTAAATCTGAAACCACTGTAAAAGGCTGACTCACAGATGAACACTATACAGAAGCCTGATGATGGCAGATGAGATTCTGCCGAAACGTTGCTACAACTTTAAAAGCACAACTATAATGACAAATTGGAAGTATCTAGGCAACGTTTCGATGAAGTCTCATTCATTATCTTCAGGCTTGTGTCTTCGGCTCTGTGCTTCTCAGAGTAATGTGAGCTTGCAGCTGCTTCTTCCTTTTAACTGCTAGTGGGGGTGTGACTTGATTGGGTGGGGGCTTGGCTGTGTTCTGATTGAGTAGGGGTGTGTTCTCATTGGTTGGGGCCTGGCTGTGCTCTGATTGGCTGGGGGTTGGCTGTGCTCTGATTGGCTGGGGGTGTGTTCTGTTCAGGTGGGGGCTTGGTTGTGCTCAGGTTAGTCTTAGTTGTTGGGGGATTTGAGCTGGTGAGCTGTGATCCTGCTGTTTGGCACCCATGGACAGTCAGCACAAAGTCACTGTACTGCTCGAGCAAAAATACATAATAACCTGCTATTTTAAAAACTACAACATCAAATTTATGCAACTTCAGTTCTATACTCAGCTCTATACTCTAAATGGTAATCCTCAAAACCTTTTTTTAAAAAAATCCCACAACAAGTTGGGATTTCTAGTTGGGACAACCATTTCACAAAAATGAGACATGTGGTTTGCTTCCCAGGAAGCAAACGTTCTGTTCTGCAACAGTAATAAAGGCAGGGAAGAAACATATTCTTAATACAGAAAACATCAAGAAGAAACTTAAGAGTGAAGAGCAGTGGAGAGCTGCTTTCCATCAAGCACAACAGTCCCATTGATAGTATAAATGAGATTTGATTGTGGAATGTGTCAATTTTAAATCAGGGTTAGAAAAGCTGTTATCTAGGAAAGTCGTCCAAACTTTTGTACCAGATAGCCAGTTCCCAATGTCTGACAGGCACAAAAGTCTTTAACACTGGCATACAAGCTGAAGATCTGAAGTATTCAGAAGAACTGAATTATTTTCCACTGCACGTATACACCTACATATCATAAGCTGTGCTCTGTAACATTTCTTTTTTATATCTAAATTTTGCAGTGGTAGCTTGGGAGTATTTAATGCTTGAGTTGCCTGCCTGGTGCGTGATAGTGGACTTATAATTAAGAACCACTGAGATAAACCACTGTTTCAAAGAAATGTTACCGAGTCACTTCCATTTTATTTAATGATCTATATTTAAAATTTCTCCCTAACTCATTTGGCCACTCAACCTTCCTCCAATAATGAATGGTCTCCTAAAACTGACTCACTGACCAGATTTCTTACCACAAACTTCCCTATTTTGCTTGTGTGGCTGGCATTCAACTTACATTAATTGTCAATTAAAGGCCTCATTGAGCTGCATTCAACCTCTGCTACTTCCAGCTAGTTCAAATTTACCACAAAATTTGAACTAATGATCTGGCTTCAAGACATCCTTACTATTCCTTCTTGCCTACATTTGTTTCATATATATCAAATCCAGTACCTCAATACAACTATGGCAGTATATCCTGGAGCACAGCACACATTCATATCCATAAGTCTGATTATAAACTTACAGTTGTATTGAGAATACTGAAGGCTTCATATGATCAGGATTACATTTATCATGTGCTTTAATTTTTGGTGATGTTAACCTTCTAAGAATTAGGCAAAGTTTGATCATTTGAAGAAGAAACCATATATTGTTGCTCAATTGTCTTTTTTTTTTTTTTTTTTTTTGAGGAAGACAATATAGATTTTTTTCATACTGTATCAGTATGAAAATTCAGCAAAATTAAATAAAGTATATTAGATCTGGCTAGGATGAACAAATCAATTTGGAGTTTTCCAAATTATATTCTGACTTTTGGTATTTCTGACTTAAAAAAAAACAATATATCTTCACACCCTGTCACTTTTTGAAGTTCTCCAATCTCCTGTTTCTTCCACTAGCCATTAACACTGATATTGTTTAAGATATATTTGTTTTGGAATAGTGATTACAGGAGATCAGACAGAAAGTTAGTTTCCCTTTGGTATTAAAATATTATAGCAATTTTTTTTTTTTGAGATACCCAAATATTAGCAGTTCTGTTTCTTCACTGAATAGCAGTAGGCTGGAGCCAAGATAAGATTATGAACAATGTTTATTTCTGATTTTAGACACTTTGTATACTTGTGCCTCCATATCTTCTTCATCCCATTCCAAAATTTTTGTGAAAGCCTGAATTATCCTCTCTTACGTCCTTACTAGGTTGTTCCAAGACTACCCTCAACCTCAAACAAAATTCTTTTATTTCTCAACAGTGCCACATTATTTAAACCTTTGTCTGTCTCTTGACTTTCTAACACTTCTCCCTTGATTTCTAAAATGTTTATTTTCCCCCTTAATTTGTTTACCTCTCCTTTTACTTGTACTCCAGATTCTTCAATGTTTTAATTAATTCTTTCTTCCATATTCACCATATTTTTCTCTATCATTTCTGCCATCGCTGACATTGTGACAGTCTTTCCCATTTCTTCAAGCACATATGTTTTACATTATACCTTATATTGTAAGTCAAATCTCTGATGTAATCCCAGATGCTCAGTTAACGATCCTCTCTCCTTCCTTGTCTATGGAGATTCTCAGTCATCCAGATCATAGTTGTCCTAAAGATGCTTTTTCACAAGGCAACTGTTTTTCTTGTTTGCTTGTTTTTAAGACATTTTGCTTCTCATCCAAGAAGCTTCTTCAGCTCTGACTAGATTGTTGGGAGTGGAAGGATTTATACTCCTTGAAGACAGTTGGTCATTTGCATTTTTTGTATATGTATAAGTCCTTCTGTTCCCCACCATCCAGTCAGAGCTGAAGAAGCTTCTTGGATGAGAAGTGAAACATCTTCAAGGAAAAACAACAAAGCCCATTTGCCTCTTGAAAAAATGCCTTTGGGACTCTCTTCCAGGGGTGGGATTCTACCTGGTTGGACCGGTTCTATAGAACCAGTTCTTACAATTCTGTACAATTCTGAGAACTGGCAAATCGGGCCACTGGCTGGCCCCTCCCTGCCCCTCCCACCCACTCACTCCTTACCTGGCATGCACACCATCAAACTTGCCTGTGTTTGGTAAGTTGCTATTTTTCCTTTTCCCCCCCACAATCATCAAATATTCTGCTGTGCGGGGAGATTTAGATTAGCTAGAAAGCAGGAAATCATTGGATTTCTTGCTTTCTAGCTAATCTAGAGCTGAACCTTCCTTAGGACTGAAGCTTCTATTTTTCAGTGCAGACTCAAGTAGCAGATTGCAGAATGGTAGATCTCGGAGTGAATCTGTGATTCTGTGAGCAACTCAATCTGCCTGCCTGCTTTGCCTGATTTTGGGTAAAAGTTGCTCATTTTTAATAAAAAATTCATTATTTACATAAATATTTATAATATTTACATACAAACCATGCCCAGCCAGTCACATTTATATCCAAGCCATGCCCAGTCAGCAAGCCATGCCCACCCAGTCACATGACCACCAAGCCACACCCACAAATTAGGCCATGCCCACAGAACCGGTTGTTAAGAAATTTGAATCTCACCCCTGCTCTCTTCCCTTCTTTCACCTCTTTTCTGGTAGTAACCATCTCTCTCAATCTTAATTTAAAATCCAGAAAAGGAAGAGAAAGCAACAAATAGAATAAATTTTGTTTATTCCCCCTCTCAAAACTCCACAACCTATGGACTTTCAAGATGCTTTCAGCATTTCTAGTGTCTTTGTACTTTTATAGTACTCCGTTCTCTTTTTGTTTACAAAATTCTGCCAGTCATTTTTTTTCTCAGAAAACCCAAATAGGCCCCCATGGAAGTACAGTATGCACTATTTATTTATTTAATTAATTTCAAGGGCCTTAAAATCCAAAATCCATTGGCTGTCAGGCATGAAGAGTCAGGACCTCACATTAAGTTCCAGTTAATATGATTTATTTATTCCAACCTGCTCCCATCCCTTTAATATGTGTAGCTAATGATACAGTTAAGTATCTGGAAAATTAAAGCCCCCATGTTCATAAAGCAGTTACAATTTAGTAAGCAAGAATCTTAAAGTCTGACATTCCATTAAAAATTAAGCATTTACTGGTCAATTTATCTAAATTAAATTAAGATTCCTCTTAAAACAGTGTATATATTCAATTTCCAAACATGTATTCATCCCCACAGATTCTTAAGTATTTTCAGCCATATATTAATGCCACTAATTTTGTGTTATTTAATTAAAATACTTCTATTAACAAATATATATTTCTGGGAATATTTTTCCAAATAGTTATAAAAATCCAAACAATTAAAGAAAAGCTCACATTAGACAAATTTCAACAGAAATTTTATTCTTATTAGCATTACTTTAGATCTATTTCTATTATTTTCAAAAATTATTATACGATCACTATTAAAATGTGGCAAAGATCTTTTAAAATCACTACCAGGGCCCAAGGTATCATCCAAAACAGATAACAATATAAATTCAATTGCAGGAACTATTTAGCATGAATGATACTAGACTGTCAACTATAACATTGGAAAATGTAATTAAAATAGCAACTCCTCTAATCAATTTTTATTTGAGTTGCCACAAATATATAACTGACCAATTAATTTTTTGCTGGTATTTTTTCTCCCGTGCCACGTTTTAGTTTTCATTGAATTTAATTTAACTAAAAACTTAAATCCTGTTTCATAGAGCAGCGGCCCCCATTTTTTGGCCCCAGGGACTGGTTTTGTGGAAAACCATTTTTCCATGGACCACTGGAGTAACGCGATCGCATCTTGGGTGCTTAGCAACCAGCCTGCATTTACAACCATTTGCAACATCCAATGGTCACATGACCATCATTTATAAAAAAAAAAGTTTTGCCAGGAACTATCTTTTACTTCTGATTTACAGCAAACAAAAAACAAAAAAAAAAAAAAAAAAAAAAAAAACATTACCTAATGCAAAGGATCTGCTTAACAATTGCCATGTTCATTTTGTTGGAAGAAATATCCATCTGGTTCAGTTCCAAGCCGGGAGGAAGACACTGGAAACATGGAGACTGATTGGAAAGATGGTTTAATGATGAAGCAGAACCATATTTGTTCTGGGCATCTGACCACATGGAGTTGAGAGGAGGGGGTGTTATACCTTCTCTTGGGCTTTGCACTTGAGGTTCCTCTTCCTGTGCAAGAACATGTATTTTATTGACTGTTGTCAGACTCCCATGGGGCCATGTAGGGGTTATGTAGGGGTCATATCTGGCTCTATAGGCAAAGTGAAAATCTTAGGAGTTTGTTTAAGCTAAGTTTGGTTGAAATTTCTGAAGGAGATGCAATGAAGAGCCTTCTGATAGAGTGTTGGACAATTCCTATTGTGGCCTGTGTTGTATCTTGAGTGAGGGCTGAGCCTACCATTCTATCTAATTCTGCCTTTGTTCAAAATATCCTGTCTGGAATGTATTACCAAGTCTGCATTTCTAAAAGCTGGCCTCAGCATGTGCTGGGGCTATTAAGAAAGACTTAGTCTGTTTTCTGTCTTTAAAAAAAAACATGTTTATCTATTTCTCATCTAAGGAAATATAATATTCTGCCTTTTTTAATATTCCCCGAAATATTTCATTCTTCTAGGAGAGGGATGAGTGCTAATTTTCTATGCATTAACAACTATCAAAACAGATCATAAAATTAGGCCCAGTCAGGACCAGCATGACTTATGACATAATTTTAGGTGCAGTTATGGTTGTAAGTCAAGGACTGCCTGTACAAATAAATGTCTTCCTTAGCAGTGTTTATGTATATGCACTGCTTCATTGAAGAATGAAGAATTATATTTTGCTTCTCTTATTTTCAGATTGTGTGCCCTCTGGTCTTAATTTACTTCCAGATTCAGAGTGCATATGACATGTATAACAAACATCAGTACCTCCCTCTTAATGAGCAATGCAACTCAGTGCTAGTTTCAGACACCAATTATAGCGCTGGGAGTTCAATAATTTTTTTTTTACATGACAATCAATTTAACTTTTAACATCTCTCCCCCCAATTAAGCTGTTCAGGCCTCATATTCAAATAGCACTCCACATCTGCTGGCAATTGATTTATCCCCTGATGGTGGCTGGATCTGTTGATCAAAACTGGTGAGACTTCAAGTAGAATTCTAAATATTCACCAGCTGCTGCGGCTTGAAAGGAACAGGACTAAGAAGAAGAAAAATAATACGGGCATTTCTATTTTGGAATTCTTTTTGATAGGTTTGTTGTTCTGATGTCTGAGCAAATGGTGTTAACATTTCTGACCCTTAGCATGCTTTCTTGAATAGACAGAATTACGAAAAAAAATGAGACCTATTATAGTTTCTTTTTTAAAAAACAACTAAAATGGCATAACCAGCCAGAAGGGAATCCATTAGACTAGAGCATGGAAGCATGTTAGCTGGCATGGATACTACTAGTAAACATAATATTTTGTACTAAATACACATTAAAAATATGTACAGTAACTGGGCAATATTAATCTTAGATAAGAAGTTTAGGAGTAGTTCCATACAAAAATGTGTCATCCTTGGTAAGGGTGTGGTTTTCTCCTTGGTAATTCCTTGATTGGGAATTATTAATTAATTTCTCCTTGACTGTTTGTCAGGTGTTAATCCCTGCTCATCTGAGATTTGGCTGCTGACATATTATGTGTTCTGGCATTTGGTTTCCTTCTTCGCTTTTTTAATTCTCTCTTTTCAGTGGTGTGTGAATGTGTTTTAATTTTATGTATCTCTTGATGGCTGACATCTCTGAGTGCCAAGCTTCCAGGAGTCCCCTTGCACGTTTGGATTTAACTTGGTTTAGGATGCTCACAATTTTATAGCTAAAACTATGGTTGGGTTGGTCCATGTGTTGTGACATTAAGGAGTTTTCAATCGTGACATCAGATTGTTCGTATTTTGCTTGTCTGTCCTACATAGCAGGATTATATGTTGTAGATGACACCTGTTTTTTTCTCTGTGGGTTTGATGATCCAGGGTGGGATACAAAACAAACACAGTCACAGAAAGCAGGTGAAGCCCCTTTTATTCAGGGGTGGGATTCAAATTTTTTAACAACTGATTCTGTGGGTGTGGCTTAGTTGATGGGCATGGCTTGGTGATCATGGTATTGGCTGGGCGTGGCCAACTCAATATCACTCACATTGAGGCATGCATCTCCTCGCCTGGCCTCTCGTGACTGTGGGGATGCTGCAACAGTCGTAAGTGTGAAAAATGGTCATAAGTCACTTTTTTCAATGGTCACTCCACACAAGCAAAGTACCAGCAAAGGAGGGAAAAAAAACTCCAGAGAAGTTCCAGAGACAGGAAGCCTAGTCCTGCCAAGAATGTAATAAGGGTTAATGGAGAGGCAGTTTCTGTAAGCAATACCAGAGTGTTTCCTTCCTGCTTTCCTTACAGGATTAGGCCAGTAATTTCTTCTAACAACTGGTTCTCCGAACTGCTTAGAATGTTAACAACCAGTTCTAGCAAATAGGTGTGAACTGGTAGAATCCCACCCCTGCTTTTATTCCTTCAGTTTGCTTCAAAGCTCCAAATATCTTTGACGGAAGACAAAAAAACACCCACACAGTTACACGAAGAAGGAAAAAAAGCAATACAAACCAGGCAAGATAAGGGCTGGAGGATGTCCACAGATACATACTGGGAAGGATACCAAACTCAGATAGGAACTATAAACTAGAGATATTTACACGATTTGCTTCCAGCGTTCACCAGGTCCAAACTCTTATTCAGTTGTCACACCTGCAGCCCATGAAGAGGATCAAGGCCCCCTCTTCCCAAGGAGACCACGTCTCTCCCTTATCCTCTCCTCCCTGCATCCCCTAGGATGGAGAGGGGATGGGCCTGGGTCCTCCTCTGACTGCTCAGTCGGCCTCTGCCCTTCCCCAGCCTCCTCCACAACCTCCAAAGGCACACTTCCACTCCCTGTCAGCTGTTCCTCCTCTCCCTCAGAGTCAGTCTCCACCAGTGGCATGACAGCAGGTTCTGGGTCTTTGGATTTACTTAAGATGTTTTGGAGGGTTTTAGTTGTGTGCCATGGTTGTAATAGTCTGTTGTTTGTTGCTGAAATGTTTGGCAGTGTTATCCTCCTCATAGCTTGTGTTGGTTGTGCTGTCAGGCAGTTTTGATAAAATTGCAGAGATATTCTGAATGCAATCCAAAGGCTGGTTGTTACCCATAAAGCCCTACATGGCATAAGTCCTGATTACTTGAGGGTCCACCTATCTCCCATTACATCTGCCTAGCCCATTTGATCCTATTATTAAACAGTGTCATTTTTGGGACCCCAGAAACACACCTCCTCTTACTCTCCTTTTGCTCTCTGGAAGATGCTTCCCTTAAAATTCACATGGACCTCATTCTGCTGTTGTTTAGAACAGCTGTGAAGACTTAGTCAAGAGTGGCATGGGAAAGGGGGACCCCCTCATTTCATCAGGCTTGGCAATTTTTTAAATCTATCTTGTATATTTTATTGGTTTGATTGTAACTCCTTTAATTGCTGTGAGTCCCCCAGAGTCAATGAGAGTTGGGCAACATGCAAGTATAATAGATTATATAGTTGGTCACATAGTCAAATGGCTAAATAATATGAAAGGATGTTGCAGGAAGTGAGCTGTTCTAAGTAATGCAGCCTTTTGTAATTGACAGTGATCTTGTCAATATCGATGGCATTCAAATGGTATCCCAGATATTTTGGGATTGCACTCAATGCATCTATTACTATTGAGTGCGGCTTTCTTTTAGCCGCACTCATTCTATTTCTATTTGCAATTGTTTGTATTTTGTAATTTTCTCCAGTTCTTTCTCTTCTCTTCTGCTGTCTCCAGATAGTGGTACATCCATGATCCAGACTTTTTTTGGTCTTTCTTATCAACAATTGTCAAGTCTGGGGTGATATTTGGCAGGTCTGACTGAACTCTCATTATCTGTCTACTTTCTCTATTTTGTGACCCCCATCAATTCTTACTTGAGGAAAATGCTATTTATTGAAGATATTTCAATACACCATTGCTGTTTCATTGTCATGCTATTGTTTGTAGCCAGTCTGTGTAATCTTCTTGCAGCAGCCAGCTAGGTGATCCACTGTTTCTTCAGCTTCTTTGCAGAGGTGGCATTTGTTGTCTTTATTGATTTCTCAATTCTGGGATTTTAAGCATTTGCTCTTAAGGCTTCATTTGTGTTGACCAAGTGATACTTGTCTTGCCATGTATATTTTATTCTTCATTTGATCTTTTTGGTAGGCTAGTTTTGTCTCTCTGGTATTCAGTTTTCAGTTTCATGGTTTGCTACCTTCATGCATCTTTTTCAGCACCTTCAGATATTCTTACAATGCCCCTTTTCCTTTTTCATCTGTTTGATGTGCTTGCAACATTCCATATCCACCTATGCTCTTTTATAATCAGAGTCTGTCAACATCACTGACCTGGGAAATGACCAATGTGGTATGGGTTTCTGTGAATTACATCTCATCATATTGAGTCACTTTGTCTGATTATTTTGATGAGATCTGTTCAGGATGGCTGAACCTCTGACATAGCTCTCAGTTTTCTTGTAGTACTGGTTCATTTGTCTGGTGTACTTGCATTTCAAGCCCACCTATTTGCCTTGGTAAGTAGAGTCTGTTGAACACCGCTGTGTGAATGAGGGGCATGATTCACTGTCATTATTTTTCTAGTCTTCCTATCCAGGGCTTTTAGATCTGCTTGAATTCAGTCCACTATTCCAGCTGTGTATCTAATGCCTGGAATTCCCCAGGCATTCCATTTCCTTGATGGTATTTCTTCAACTGAGTTTGGACTTTAAGATCTTCTCATTCTCATGATATATTAACTTCTAACCTTATTCTTTTTCTATGTCAATCTTTTTATTAGTTTATAATATAAAAATACAAAAGCAAATAATATGAAAAATGGGGGGAAGGAAAGAGAAAAGAGTAGAGAAAAGAGAAAAAGAAAGAAAGGCATTGACTTCTGACTCCCTTTGGTGCAGCAGAATAAGAAGTAACATAACCTCAACTTTTTAGTTCTACATAATAGTATAAACTAGCCATTTCTATAACAAGAAATCAATCTAATCAGTAAAACACAAACTCAAAATTTTATTTTTTTCCACCTCAAGCACAAAGTCAAATAAAAGGTTTCCAAGTAAAAACAAAGGTACTTGTGGTTTTTTTTTTCTTTTTTCAAAGCAGTCAATTTAACCATCTCTGCTAACTCCAACAACTTTTGCAGCCATTTGCTCATTGTGGCAAATGAAATGTCTTTCCATTTTTGTGCATAAAGTAATTTTGTTGCAGTCAACAAGATAACATCAAAATTCCATTTTTTCCCCAAGCCTTTTTCCATTAAACACAAAAGAAAAGTTTCTGGTTTTATCTTTATATTCAACCTTTTTGTTTAAACAAACTTCTAACTTTATTCTTGACACCATTGTGTTTGATGTTGCCAGCTTGAAGGATGCCCAGATATTTATAGTAATCATATTCATCCAAAATCTTGATGTTGTTTCCAGAGGGCATATTGTCGTCATCATCATCATCACATCATCAATTTTGGATAGATATTTTCCTCATTTTTTTCTTTTAAATTTCAAGGTGTTTTATAAAGCTTATGTTAAAAATAGTGTACATTTTTTTAAAAAAAATACCTCAGTGTATGGCAATAGAAGTAAAAATTAGCCCAATGTTTAAAACACTGAGAGAAACATGAAGCTTAAATTAGAGAATGGAGATATTGCAATAATTTAAACATACTTTCAATTTTTAGCAAAGAAATGAAAATATAGCATACTGCTAAAATGAAAGAAGCAAATGATTGCCTAGGGAACTAAAACTGACATTAACCTTGATCCATTCATTTCAATTTCAAATGTATTTAAAGAGAAGGCTGGGTCACTGATAAGTCAACTTAGTTATATCGTTATATAGAGAGACTGAGTTATTCTGAACATGTAATACACTAGAAACTAACCCAAATGTAATCGCAGTGCAAGGAGGCTTAATACGAAGGACGCCTCAGACCTTGCAACATGTTCTCAATATCACTTTCCTTGATACTTTTTAAGCGGGGAGAAAATTTACTTAGTTCTAAAAAATTACTTCTGGCTCCTTTTGAGGTCCATATGGAGGGAAACTGGTGATTGGAGGAAATCCTGGAACCCTTTCAATTCGTTCCCTCTCCGCAAAGTTTTCCATTACTGAAGCCCAATCAGTTAAAGTAAGACCTAGACAGTGCTACCCGAATAATATGTTACAATAAACCTCTGCTATGAGATAAATTCATTCTGCCTTTCCCCACCCTCTACCACTTCACTTTTGGTTTAATGAAGAAAAAAAATTGCTTGGGTGTTCCTGAAATTCTAATGGATGTGGAAGTTCTTGCTCTGACTTTATTAACAGGGGCTGAACGCTGTCAGTGTTCAAACACTCAAAGTGGAATCTTATCTCCAAGGCCTACAGCCTCTATCATTTCCTACCACAGTAGTTAATTTAAATAGGAGACATTGTGACAAAACTCCATCCGTAAGACTTTTATTTTATTTTTTTTCAAATCAGAGAGAATGCAGAACGAAGGAGAGATAAATAATAGGCAGCTACTCCTGCTGTTGCACAACAATAAGATTAACTCCAAGATACTATCGGAAGAAATATAAAATAAACTTGAAAACTCCCTGGGGGAAATAAATAGAAGAGGAGAGAATTTAACTGGAAGAAGAAAACTTTCTTCAAAATTGGACGTTTGATCTTGGAGCAGCTTTTTAATAAAGTACAGCTTGGCTTCTAAGCATTGGATAATGTTCAAATCAGGAAGTTAAATTTGCCTTCCTTCCCTTCCTTGGTCTTGACTATGGATAGGAAATCTTGAAAGCTTTCACTTCTGAAACCTTGAGGAATTCAGTCTTTGCAGCCTCCTAGATTTAATTATTATATCTTGCATTTACCATGAAGTTCTGCAAATCTCCCAGATTTTGTAGTTCTTGGAGACTGCAATACACAGTTCTGTTAGTTTAAATGTATCAAAATGTCAAAAAGGTTGATGTTGGAGAAAAATATGTTTTTAAACATGTTGTGCTTGAGAAGAATACCTACTTAAAATGTTCCATTAAATGAATGGTTTTAAAACACACGAGGTTTATGCACAAAGATATATGAAAAAGTAAAGAAGGTGGCAGAGTATTAACTGGCAGAGACATGGGTAACAAAGTCAGCAAGTGAGTAAGCTGTGGCAACAGACCAGCCAATGGGGGCTGACAGCTTGGGTGTGGTTTGGCTCTGTGTGCTTTTGCTGAGAATTGAAACTGAAACTAGAGTTCTGCTCTAAGCCCTCTGAGTTGCTGCTTGTAGTTTTGCTTATGTTACGTTGAAAGAATCTACTAATGGTATTGTAAACTTTACTCGTATTATTATGTATATAAAGAAGTTAATGATCCTGCTGAATCAGTCACCTGTGTGTTTTCTGGACTAGAATTTCTGCTGCAAACTCTTAACAGAAGGGCTAGAATAGAAGCATAGCTAAATCACAAAGGAAAGCAAATATACCTGTCCCAGGATAATGTTGCAGGATCCAATCTGGGTCGATCACCAGGACTGGAGTTTTTGCCTTCCGAGCTTTCAGATTCATGCTGGAGCCCATCTTCAGGGAACTTTTGTCTAGCCAAATAGCTAAATCCTGCTACATAGCTAAATCATGCAGAAGAATATGAATATGAACTAAACACATAAATCTATTACTTTTCTTAAGGAGGCCAGGGACAGCTGCGGGATGCAGCCCTCTCACCAAAAGTATACCATCAGCCCCACATTTTCTATGTTTGCGCAACATCACAAAAGGGGAAGAGCTTGCATTTTGGTGAAATATTGCTTTCATAATTCATCTCTCCCAAATCCATCTGTGGAAGCCTCAGCCTTTCTCTTCTGTTCCCCAATTCCATACTTCTTATATTATATTCTGCCTTTAAACTGAGGTCCTACCTCCTTTCTTACTTCGGATCCTTGATTGCTCTTTCCTCTTCCAGCCCCGTGATTCATAACAAGGGGGATGGATATATTCTGTGAGTAAAACCCAAGCTCCTGGCCTCCATCACGACAGCAATCTGTCTGATCTAGTATCTCATTTTACAGCCCATTTTTATTTATGTGAAAACCATTTCCATCCCTCTTTCTGATTTTTTTTTTCTTACCCTGAACTAAAAGGATTAACATGATACCACCCACAGATGAGTTGGTAACGGGAACAATCCATATAAGCCATTTGTTGTGCTGCATACAAAATTTGTTCAGACTCCTTGCCTCAGTTTTACTTTATAATATCCATCCATTTCTGGGCATTTCAATTTTTCTGGGCAAATGCCACTTCTGAGCATTTCAAATTTGTCTTAGAAGATGCGGCAGAGCAACAAGTAGAGATTAGAAGATTATAACCACAAGTTACCTTCTTAATTCATAAGTGGTCTCAAGGATTAGACATTTCTGTCCTACATAGACGAGAGGACAGGTAGTCCTTGACTTACAACAGTTCATTTAGTGACTGTTGAAAGTTACAACAGCAGCCGTGAAAAAAAGTGACTTATGACCATTTTTCACACTTATGACCCTTGCAGCATCCCCATGGCCATGTCATCAAAATTCAGATGCTTGGCAACTGCTCATATTTATGATGATTGCAGTATTCCAAGGTCATATGATCACATTTTGTGACCTGACAAGCAAAGTCAATGGTTCACTTAACAACCATGTTACTAACTTAACAACTGCAATGATTCACTTAACAACTGTGGCAATAAAGGTCATAAAAATGGGCCAAAACTCTCTTAACCACTGTCTCACTTAGCAACAGAAATTTTAGGCTTAATTGTGATCATAAGTCAATGCAGTCTTCCAAGGAAGAAAAATCATGTCTTTCAAGGCCTCGGGTTGCTGAATCTCCTTGTCTCAACCCTTTCTGCAACAACCAGTTGTAAAAGCATTTAGAATGAATTTCATAGCTCCAGATGCTTACACCCATTTCCTTGTCCCAACCATATCTGCAAACCGTTTGCAAACACCGTTTTCTCCAAATACTACAGAACTTGGACTCTCAGCCCAGCTTTGACAAGAAGCTGTTTTGCTAGTTGGCAGCTTACTCCTGTCTTATACCATAGGAATTGCATGTAGAACATCCTAATAATATCATCATTCATGTTGCAGGTGCTAAATAATGTGCTAAATAATTTAGCAGATTTATTATTTCTCAGTGCAAATTCCTGGGGTTGCACCTGAAGACTACTTAGCAACTTCAGCTGGTGAAATGACCTGCATACTGGCAGGTGAGAAACATTTTAACAGTGCAACACTTATACTACAGATGCTGCATTGGCACCTAATGTGTTTCTAGCACAATTTCAGGCTCATTATTATCTATAAGCCTACCTAAGTGGCTTAGTTCCGAGATAGCTGAGGGACCATTTCCTCTGCAGAGATGTTCAATCATCCCAGGAGAGGATATTTTGGATTCATTCCCCCTCCCCCTTTGTTTTTTGATATCTTATGACCTTGGAAACAGCCATTATCCCGGAAGTCTTCTGAGACAATTCCACGGGATAATATGCTAAGGATTTATCAAAGAGCTCTAATACAACTTATGATCCTAGAGGGTTGGAAACAACAAGCGAGAACTCCAGATGTTCTTTCTCCGACTCTCCAGACTTTCAAATGCACAGATTGCCATTGTCTGATTCAATTTTGACAATAGAGTTACAAACAGTCGAGCAGCTTCTTTGAAGGAGCGGTGGGAATTCCACAGGCTGCACATAATCCCAGCAAGCCATTTGGTCCCCCAGAGCCCCAGGGAAAACTGGCGGTATCAGTAGCATCCCCAAACTGAGAAGCAGAGTGGTGAAGAAATTACAGCAATGAACAAGAAGTTTACTGGGTGGTTTGGGGCAGTGGTGGGCTGTTGACGGTTTGGACCGACTCACCCGTACTGGTAGTCGTAACTAGTTACCACTACCAGTAGTGCCCAGGCACCATCCCCTCCTATATATCTCACCTTTTTGCTTGCGCATCCTGCCATCACAACCCAGTTGCTTTCCGCACCCCTAGCTGCCATGCACAGGAAATTCCCTTGTTTTTGCAGCCATATGCAAGCATGAATGGCATGCACATGCATGTGTAAAGTGCATGTGCGCATGCCAAGGGGACGTGCATGCGTGTACGCACACATTTTCCGGCGAACTGGTTGTTAAAATATGTGCAACCAATCTCTGGTCTGTCACCTCCTTGAGTTCTTATAGAAAAAAGTCTTCGGCAGTGTTCTAGGACCAACTCTCTTCATACTCTACATAAACGACCTCTGATCATATTAAGAGCAATTGCGTTCTCTTCGCTGATGATGTAAAGCTGTTCAATACCACAGACAATACTGCTACCCTACAAAAAGATCTTGACTATGTATCCGAATGGTCAAACAAATGGCAACTTCAAATCTCAACAAATAAATGCTCTGTCTTACATATTGGCAAAAAAAATCAGAAAATAAAATACAAGCTGAATAGTCAAGATCTTGTTGATGACCCAAGCTCTGTAAAGGACCTTGGAATACTCACCTCTAATGATCTAAGTGCTAGAGCACACTGCAACTACATAGCCAAAAAGGCATTAAGAGTTGTTAACCTAATCCTACGTAGCTTTTTCTCTGGTAATATCACACTACTAACCAGAGCATACAAAACATTTGCTAGACCAATACTCGAATACAGTTCATCAGTCTGGAACCCACACTACGTATCTGATATTAGCACAATTGAGAAAGTCCAGAAATATTTCACAAGAAGAGTTCTCCACTCCTCTACTCGCTGTAGAATACCTTATGCCACCAGACTTGAAATTCTAGAACTAGAAAACCTTGAATTACGCCGTCTTCGGTCTGACTTAAGCATGGTATACAAAATCATACATTGCAATGTCCTACCTGTCAATGAATACTTCAGCTTCAACCATAACAACACAAGAGCACACAATAGATACAAACTCAAAGTAAACCGCACCAAACTTGATTGCAGGAAATACGACTTCAGCAATAGAGTGGTCAATGTCTGGAATACTCTACCCGACTCTGTAGTTTCTTCCCCAAACCCCAAAAACTTTAACCTTAGACTGTCTACTATTGACCTCACCCCTTTCCTAAGAGGTCTGTAGGGGGCGTGTATAAGCGCACCAACATGCCTACCGTCCCTGTCCTATTGTTTCTCTTATTCTTTTATTTTTCTTATATGTAACCATTTCATGTATTCACAACTATGTATACATTTATACTTATTATCTTGTAAACAATTGGCAAATCAAATAAATAAAATAAATAAATAAATAAATATTTACTAGTTTTGAGGGTCTTTAAAGACAAGAGTGGGAGTCTTGATATTCCTCAGGTATCCAGTTGGCCCTTTAGCTCCACCCTTTTTCAGAAATGTTTAAATAGTCCCAAATCTTTAGCATGTTTAGTCCAGCATATCATAATCTCATTGGTCACACTTCCTACAACCCAAATCAGAAAGAGGATGTTTGGTCTCATATGTTAATAAAAGTTGTCTCTTATGTACATTTTCACCAGTTGTTATTACTTTTTGAGGTTCAACCATCTAAATATTGTAGATCCAATATATGCAAATTTTGGATGCTGAAAGCCAAGGTAAGTCTTTCAGACATATGTAAAGGGGTTTTTTCTTTAAAAAAAAAAAGTATTTTTCAACTGTGTCAACTTGAAGATATATGGACTTCAGCTCCCAGAATTCCCCAACAAGTTGGCTGGGGAATTCTGGGAGTTAAAGTCCACACACCTTCAAGTTGCCAAGGTTGAGAAAAGTTGTATTAAAAGGCAAGAAAGGCTGAGATACAAACTGAATTTGATTTGAGTTTCAATTTAGTCAATATAAAATATAATTAAGTAAATATTGTTAGCATGCCTCCTTCCCATCAATTAAATTTCCTCCCTTTTGAAACTGCAGGGCAGCTGAATATAGCCTTGGTCCTATAAATTGTGATTGTCTATTGATACACATATAATAAAAAGCAACACAAATATGATTATAGCTAAGAAACAATGTTTGTATCACATTCCAAAGGGCAGGTTTTATGAGCTTCATGTAAGCAAAATCTTGGAAGAATAATATTTTAGCCTTCTGCTACATTTGCTTTTTTTTTTTTTAACTTGCAAGAAAATAGCCAAATTCCTAGATGTGACTGAAAAAGACAGTCTTTAAGGGAAATAGTTGCAGAGGCAAAGTTGTGTAAGGATTTGAAGCTTTTTTTCTGGCACTCATAAAAACATCAAATCTATCTTGGGGGCATTTTGTGTATTAAGGCATCATATATAATTAGAGATAGCTTATGAAATTTGTACCCTATCAGAAAAAAGTACACATGATAATGCATGTTAGAAAAAAATATTTTTTATGTGAACAATGGTCGAAAGCAAATAAGGAAGAGAAAGGATGAAGCCATATTTGGAAAATCTGAAAATCTTAGTGAAAATAAATATTATGGAGTCATCTTTACTTAACAAGTTTTATTCATTTTGCCTCAGCTTGTTGTGGTCACTCCTTTCTGCTCAGGCAAAATACCTGCCCAGATGGAAAATGCAATTCTTCTAAATCCTTTTATTTTGGCCCTTTGTTGCGTTCAGCGCCATTGCTGACTGACTAGCATAAGGCCAAAAGGAACTATCAACAAGACAATAATGATTCACTAACTTTCTTAGCAATAGAATCAGCACCTATACTTATATTTACAGATCTCTTTAAGCAATTTACAGAGTCCGCATATTGCTGCCAACAATCTGGGTCCTCATTTTACTGAGCTCGGAAGGATGGACGGCTGAGCCGGTGAAGATCAAACCCCTACCAGTCAGCAGAATTAGCCTACAATACTGCATTCTAACCACTGTGTCACCACGACTCAGTAACTGTAGCATTGCCATTCTTTTTTTTTCCCCAAAAAGTTTTTAATTTTTTAATTTTTAGACATCTCTTTATGTGGGCAACATGGTTCCAGATTATAACACTTGTACATAATCATACTTTCCACCAATCTTATATAATATCATCTCATCTCATTATCCATTTCACTTATCTTTAAATAAATTTCCATTTCATATTTCAATTCATTAATTCAATATAAATATCATTTCATCCAGATATAGATTCCCAGTTCTTTATCCCCTATTATTTCCGTTTTTAGCTTACCACCTATTTAATTTAACATTACACATCATTCTTATCCTTAATTTTCCCTAAGCCAATTATATAATAAACAATCTAAAAAAAGCAAAAATAAACCAAAACCAATACATTTAGAATCCACATGGTATATCCCCTCAATCTATTTAATTTAAGAATTCATTCCCCAACTTTAGACATATTAACATTAAATAATCAACTGTATATTTTAAAACATATATATTTTAAGGTATCCCCCCCTAAAATCGCTAGAATGACTTCCTAATATATCTTATGTCATCTTCACTTTTCTTTTAATCATTAATAATCATATTTTTCCCTTTCTACTTAGCCAAAATTTATATATTTTAATACATTTCACTTTTCTTATAATCATTAATAATCATATATTTTCTTCAATTCCCCTGTTTTGATCCTCCAATATCTTTATAAACAGTTCATAACAGCATAATTCATATACAGATATATATATATATATATATATATATATATATATATATATATATATATATATATAAAACAGCATAATTCATATATATATATATGAATTATGCTGTTTTATATATATATATATATATTTTCTTAAGTTATCGCTGGTACTTACATGTATGGTATTCAGCTTTGTTGGAGTATTTTCCCACGTCATTATAGTTGTGCTTTTAAAGTTGTAGCAGCGTTTGGCAGAATCTCATCTGCCATCATCAGGCTTCTGCATTGTGAGTGAGACTCACAGACGAACACAATACAGAAGCCTGATGATGGCAGATGAGATCTGCCAAACGCTGCTACAACTTTAAAAGCACAACTATAATGACGTGGGAAAATACCTGAACAAAGCTGAATACCATACATACATACATACATACATACATACATACATACATACATACATACATACATACATATGTTATATAATCCTAAAATAATTTCCAGCTAGTTTTAAACTAAATGCCAATATACATTCCCATGTGGTATCCCCCTTGTACAATCCCTAACCCTTATCTCTAAATCTCGTAACTTTATCATTCCTTTCAATTTTGGCTAGGTTTGTAGCATTGCCATTCTTTTTTTCTTCTACAGTACTCCTAGGACAGGGATGTCAAACACAAGGCCCATGGGCCAGATCCAGCTCATGGGGCCATCCTAGAAAATGTAAGGGGCCAGCCTGCATCACTTCAGCCTGGTTTACCCAATGGAAAGAGGAAACATTAGACTAGCATGGCTTCGGCCTGGTCTGCTCAATTCGAAGAGGAAACATCAGGCCGGTCTACCCAGTACGAAGAGGAAACATGCCAGCAGTTTGGGAGTGACATCCAATCAGCTACACCTGTCCAGTTGGCCAGACCCACCTGGCCCCCCCAAGGTCAACAACAGGCCTGATATGGCCCTCAGTGAAATTGAGTTTGACACACCTGTCCTAGGAAGGTCATATCTGCATCTTTTTGAGGGAGAAACAAAATGGCAGGGTGGGAAGGCAGGAAGAAGATATGTCCATTTGTGCTTGCAAGGATTGCTAAAGAAAAGAGGAAGAAAACATGCAAACTCCACTGAGTTGTAAATAGATGATTGCTTACTATTTTCTACATTGCCAAATTGACTTGATAATTGACTATAATATGTACTGTTCCTATGGTCACATAAATTAGAATAGAAGAAGGAGCTCATTGTGCTCTAAGCAGCTTTTACATAAAATTGCCTCATGAAGAAATGACAATAACTTATGATTTCACCCCAGTATGACAAAAAAAGTCATTTTTTAAATTTGAGATGCTGCAATGAGATATGAAAATATGTTTCAGCAGGAATTAACTGTTGGATTTTGCTCAGGAACCAGAAGTCAAAGCAGAAAAGCTGAATACGGAATTTTAAAAGGCCACACAAATCTAATTAAAAAGTAATCTTCCATTCATCCATTCCTCCATTTTGGACAATAGGCTATTGGGATGCAAGTATAAGAAATCATTATGTATCTTATAAAATCATCCATCTTTGTGCGTATGTGTGTGTGTGCATGTACAGTGAATAACTAAACACCATCTCATTAATCAGAAAAGACAATCATTTATACATATTGTTCTGCTGCTTAGAAAAGAAAAATAGAATGTTTTTATTTTATTTTAAGCAAAATCTAAATATAATTTCATATGGTGTATTCTATACATATGTTTCATGGAGACTATCATTTCAAAGTTTTGGGACAGGTAATATTTAAATCACTATCTAAGCTACACTTAGGAAAATAGTGAATTCAACGGGGTGTTTTTTAGAGTATACACACATATGATTATAATGGCCAAATCATTATAAAGAGTCAAAATAGCCTCGTCTTAGTTTTCTTATGACCTATCACTGTGATGTGAGGGGCTTTTCATTGATCATGAAGAAGCTTGCAGCTAGTTGTTTATACACAGATCTTCAGGTTGTTGTTTTTTTGGTCCATCAAACTCTGTTGTACATATCTGATAATAAAAGTAAATATATTAAAATGGTTGGAGGTACGGGGAAGAGACGCTTCCCTCAAAATATGGAAAGTTCTAATCTCTTTATATTACTTTGAGGTTCTGGACTTCAACTGTATTTTCATGTTGCTTACAGACATGTGTCAACTGTGTCAACATTGATAGAAACAAGAGAAAGTTGCCACTGGACATCACGACTATCCTTCCTTTCAGGAAATACCACCTGAATTTAGGTAGTCTACCAAATAAGAAGACCTCAGGAAGAGTCCTCTCCATGGAGAAATACTGCTACTCAATATAAGGGGTAAAGAACATACAACCTTCCAGCAGTTTTAGACAATATGGCAATTGAGGAAAAGGATGCTGGGAATTACAGTTCAGGAGCATAGAGAAGACTAGAGATTTTCCCAACCCTAATTTAAGAGAATAAATATGATAATACAACAAATGTCAATATCTAGTGTTCTTGTGGAATACTGTGATCTCGTAATGCACATGAGAAATCATTTCACTGATAATGCACCATGAAAAAGCATTCCTGCCTAAAGAATAAAGTCACATTACAAGAAGGAATTGTGGCTCTCTCAGCTTCTTGCCTATGCATAATGAAACACAAAGGTCTAGATCAGGGGTGGATTTCATTGAGGGCCGCATCAAGGTTGTGTTTGACCTTGAGGGCCAAATGGCCGTGGCCAGGGTGGCCATTGCCAGGTCAAAGTCACTCATGTTGGGGGCGTCTGTGGTGGCCTAAGAGAACTGCCAGTGAAAACGGAGCTCGAGAGGCTGCGACAGCTTCCTGCAACTCTCTGCCAGTGAAAATGGAAGTGCACGCGGCCCTCCCAAACTCCATTTTCACTGGCAGAGGCCCTGAGGGCCAGTCCTTCGCTGTTTCCAGAGTGGTCCTTGCGGGCTGGATCTGACTCACGGACCTTGAGTTTGACACCCCTGGTCTAGATGATTCAGACTTCAAACTTTTCAAGTTTTAGATTTGATGACGATAAAAATGAAAAATAAAATGGGCTGATATATTCCAAAGGATGGTGGTTAAAGTATTTCACACCTCTATTTTTCAAGTGTGACATAACAAACGCTTTGCTGAAGCTTTGCTATGATTACACAAGGAGGACAAGATGACCCTCATTCAGAAAATTTTTCTATTTGCTCTGTGGAGTGCCTTCTTTAGTCATACAATTTTGTGAAGCCTGCACAATATGGAGAGGGATATGTCAGGACCTGTCTCTCATTGAGCAAATTTTTAAAGCTTATATTGAATTTCTCCAAACCACGGACACATCCTGTCATTGACATAATGAACTGTTTTCTCCTGAAAAAGCCATTACTTCTGTACAGAGGAACAGCATTTTCAGGGACAGAATATAACTTTCCATTGCATCTTTTTGTAAAGAATAGAACAATGATTCAGTCTAGATCTAGACAGTAAATCTAGCAGTGTTCACTGAACATAAGGATTGGGGCCAATTGTAGGATAGCAATAGCACTTAGACTTATATACTGCTTCATAGTGCTTTCTAAGCATAGTCCACTCTAAGCAGTCAGCATATTGCCCCCAACAATCTGAGTCCTCATTTTACCGATCTTGGAAGGCTGAGTCAACCTTGAGCTGATGAAGATTGAACTATTGGCAGTCGGCAGAATTAGCCTGCAATACTGCATTCTATCCACTGTGCCACCATGGCTCCTGATTTAGGAATGTTGTCCTAAAGGGTGCTGCCCTCATGGCTCAGCCATATTCTGTCTCACTAAGAAGGAGAGCAAATGCTGTCATCTTTATATTTTAATATGGGAGATGTTAAGGCAGGGATGTCAAACTCCCAGTCTTGGGGCTGGGTGCATCATGCGCTGGCCATGCCCACACCCAGTTTAGCGAAGAGGAA